>NC_046188.1:56215000-56417500 GCF_011004875.1 Balearica regulorum gibbericeps | reverse complement strand
TCACAGCCTGAAGCAGCAAGGACAAAACGGAGCGGCAAAAAAGGAGTTCCCCTAGTCCTCTGCACTGACATCCAAACAACTGGGGGCACTGTACAGGGATACCGAAAAGTCCTTCCTCAGCTGGAGAGAACACGGAGCTGGGAGAGTGGTAAAATACGTGCAGGAGGACAGAGTGAAAAGCTCCTACCCTTTGGTTAGGATGCAGTATCCAACGATTGCAGGGGGGCTGGCACGGGCCCAGAAGGAAGGTATGGACACTGCAGGGCTGACAATCCCGCCATGTTTATTAGTGGTAAGCTCCAGGAAATGTTCCACATAGCCCTCATAGTTCTCTGGCTTCAGACTTAAATGCGTACACGCACACGCTCACACCATCCCTTCTTAAATTGCCTTTGAGGTTTCAATGTACTGCTATTTTACCCTCAGGAGCTGCTTCTCCCCACAGGCTCTGCGCTACACTCTTTTCTACCATCCATAAGAGCCAGTTGCATACTCTGAGAAGGCGGCATTTTGTTACTGCTTTGATGAGACATGGCCGTACAGTGAGATGTACAATATTGACCAAGTGGTCTCACTGCAGTTATCGCTGATCTAAAAGATAAGATAACAAGTTCATTACTTATTCCCTGCTCGCACAGAAGGTCCAGTTTCCCAGGTCCAATGGGTTACTTATCATCTCCTTTGAAGCCTATAGCTGTACTCGTAATAAGATTAACAGAGATCTCAGATATCGCTGTATAAAAAGACAACTTGGGTAGGGAAAAGGAACAAAATTCCAGAAGGGAACTTCTTGTATCTCTGGAGAGACAGGAGATGGATCTTCGAACTGAGCCTAACAGCAAAAAGAGAAGAAATCCCATGTGGAGCTGGATATATACACATGTGAACATGTGTGTGCGTAGATATATAAATGTATGTATCTACATGTATATATGATTCTCTGTGTGTGCACACATTTATTATATACGAGATTCAAGTCCTAAGTATGTAAAGAGAATACGTGATCTGTCCTTGTGGCTTTTTTAGCTGTCCCCTGTTGTCCAGATGTAAGCTGTGAAACACATCCAAGCTCCTTAGAAAGGGAAGTGTCGAGCCCAGCAGTACAGGCTGAGCTGTTGCAGTTATCGCTCCATTGAAAATGAACAACAAATTCAGATAACAGAGGCCGTGTCTGATTCTGGATCTCTCTGGGTTTTCCTTCTCTAGTTCCCACCCCCACAGTCTCACCTCTCTCCCACTCTTCCCCATTTATCATAAAGTTATGATGCCCTTTACTATAATAATGAATGGAATTCCCAGATTATTATTTTAGAGGCTTAACCGATTCTCCGTGTTTTTAATGTGCTTAGCACTTACACAAAGAGAATTTTTCATGTGTCTTTCAGAAAATACAGAAATAGGCTTGGAGTCAGTATTCATTTTAATAGTTTCAACAGATAGTCACATTTATTTCCAAAGATTTCTTTTTTCCCTAATTGCCCTTTTGCATCACTCTGCATGCAGTTGCACTACACACTCATCTATAAACCTGGACCTATCATCACGAGCACGTAGAATATCTCCATCCTTAAAGTTTTTTTTTTGTATAAAAACATACATGACCTGCACAATCCTCACTGGAAAAAACTCTAATACATATAAGACACTGTGAGACTGTTGGAACCTCACTTCCCCTTCCGCGTGTTATTTATTTCCAGGTAATCCCAGCTGAGAGCTTTCTAGTCCTGTCACTATGGCCAATTTTATATTGGATATTTTTCTCAATACATATGTGTAGCTATTTGCCTTTTCTTTACTTCTCTGTAAATGCCATATGGACAGAAATCATTGAGTCACCAGATCATACATTTATTTTTATGATATATTATGCTGTTTGATGTCATGTTGACATCTAATTGATGTTGGTTTTGCTTTTTTTGTCTTTGTTTTGTTTCTTGGTTTCAATAAAAAGAGAATTTAAAAAAGGCTGTGGAGTGATGACTTAAGGCACTGACAGACATGAACATAGTATGCATCTCTTTTATGATGTGCTGCTGAGTAATTGGGTATATTTCTAGCTTTAGATAACATATAGAAGACCTCTGAATTTTTACTGTATAGTGAAGTATTTGAGTAAGCCTAGCCTATAACCTCAAAAGAACTTTTTTTCTCTAGCAAGAAGTACATACAGAACATGTTTTCAATAAGGGCTTAACCCATGATTTAAGAGTCAATAAAGAAAGGTTTTCCATAAAGAAATGAGAAAGCAACAATAGAACTAAAATACAACATACCGGAGATTAAATATGTTCCATCAACACAACAGTGTCTTTGTACAGTAAAGAGCAGAAGGGGATGATTAATAGTAAAATGGTATGTATGTCAAAAGAAAAATAAATGCCATTTAGACAAAGTACACACTTATTAACAGAGAACAACATTTACAGTTATTCAGATGGGAGGAAGGCAAAGATGAAACTACCAGAGAATGTATTTCACAATATGTAATCACATTCATCTTCGTTCGAGGTTTACACACACACACTACAGCTGCAAAATGAAAATACTGGTGAAATCCTTGCTGGAATAAAATTAATACCTAAGGGCCTGGTGACTTCAGCAGAATCAGGATTTCACTCAAGGTATTTTAAAGTGCAGCTTTACTAGGCAGACCTCCTGGATCACGAATGGTTCCACATTTCCCCCCAGGTTCCTGCCGTGCACAAGCTGCAAACACCGCCCGCTCTAGCAGCCTTGACACCCTCTTTTTAAAGAGGGGCTGAGGCTACAGACCTGCTCTCAGCCATCCTCCTTCTGTAACAGGGTCAACAAATGCCTGCGGCTCTTCCAAGTGGCTTTACCAGGCACTGGTTTTTGGGGCACAGAGCGCGGGGAGGGAAGGAGGGAAGGAGGGAAGGAGTCAGCACTTTGGAAACAAGCGCAGAGACCAGGTTAAGCTTAGAGCAGTGAAAGGCAGATTAACCTGCCTGACAGACTGAATGTCTGCCCAGCACCCACCAGAAAGCTATCATTTGAAACTTACTGAAAGGTTGCAGAGAAATTATTTCTGCATGGTAATATACTATGAGAAGATTTTGGAAGCACCTCCAGAAATGTTATAAAAAAGACCAGATGTAAACTCAGTCTTTCAAACATTCCAAGTTTTGAGCTAGAAGGATACAAATATATTATCAGATTGTATCGCTCCCGGCAGAACTACAGCGTTCCCCAGAGGTGCGCCAGCAGTGTGCCAATCCAGTTGGTCTGTGAAAACTTGCGATTCACCTTCTACAAAGCAATACAACTACAACCAAATATATATATAAAACAAGGGAAAATACAATACAGAAAGAAAATGACCATTTAATTCTGCATACGAGAAACACTTCATGGGATAGCTCCATAAACACTGCCCACAATGCTCTAATATTTCCAAATAAACCAACACAAAATAAATATAGATTTATAAGAAAGGTAAATTTTAAATGAAGAAGAGAGTCTGGAGAAGTGGTAAGTTAGGAGAAAATAAAGTTTAAAACATAAATATTTGTTCAATATTAACTCTAGAGATTGCTACCACTCCTACTTTGCATACATAATTACACACAAAAGAGGAAAGAGGAACAGAAAGAAAACAAGGGTTATAATTCCATCAATATTTATCTGGAGAAGATGAAATTTTTTTCGGTTTTGCTGTCCAGATATACATCTCGGTAGAAACCAGACACGGAATTAAAGCCTGTAATTCACAATATGCATGTTTTTACTGCACATGAGATATAAATCAAAGACAAAGTGGTAGCTCTGAAATATACATCTCAAAAGAGTCATCCCCAAAGCTCCTTCTTAACTACCTCTCTCAAAATCCCAAGATGTCCCAACAATATTTTGATTATGGTCTAATCTGCTCTACGTGACCTTTGCAGAAACGAGTCTTTGCAACTCAGGCAAGTTTTCTTCTCTACCACTTTTGTTAGATAAATGTCTCTTCCATTTGGAAGGAAGTTCTCAGAATCTCCGCATTATAGGACTATTATTGCCAGAACTCATTGAGCTCTTGCTGTGTTCACAGATTTAAATCTGAAAGCCAGAAATTATAAACATATACCTCATTAAAGATAGTACAAACAAGCACAGAAGTACCAAAATTATTTCAGCAATGTACATTATAGCTACAAAAAGAATGACATCAAAAACCTTTATTAGCATCAGACAAGAGCCTCCATTCTTAAATCAACTCACAGAATTTCTCTTTTTCTCAAGTCCCTTTGATTTCTTTGTCTATTAAATCCAATCACTATACAAGTTCATGTCAGATGTTCTTGAATCCACATAGAAATTTATCCATTCAGTTTAAACCGTATTATCCTGACATAACATACCATATGGCAGTACAGTGGAACATCAGAGACCTATGCCTTGCTCAAATGCCTTGCCACCTTGAGACTCCTACAATTTTTATCTCCAGTCATCAATTGTCTTCAGGATTTTACCTTTTGTGAAAATGGATATTTCTACACCTTCTACCTACTCTTCAAGTCTGTGTGCGCTGTGGGACATGGATGCAAACATTTAAACAGAAATGGTCCACTGTAATCCTAAAAGACAGCATGAAAAAAATCACCAGAAAGATAACAAATAAAGACAACTTAAAACTTAACTGGGCATTCCCACTTCCTAAATCTGTAGGTGGAAAACAACACTTGAACTTTATCAATATGGCCTATTAATTCTGTTAATGAAAGAATGAAAAGACATGAGGAGGTCTAAGAAATACGTAAGAATGAAAGTGGTAAAAGGAGAGAGAATCCTTCTAACTACATTATGGATAGTGTCAATAAATGTAAATTAAGTAATCCCTCTCCCCCAAATCCCAGAGAAGTATATATTATCTGCAGTATTATTATCACTCTAGCAACATTATAATACATTTGTTTCATTAACAGTCCATTCCTTGTAATTCTAAGAACTGTGAAGTAAACTGTGATTGTCACACAAACGTACATCTAAACTACAAACAATACTCTCACCAAAAAGTATCCAGGTTTTTACTAAAGTTTTGAGGAGGTGATCTGATTTTAAGACTGTCATCGTTTTAAGCAAATGTAGATAGATTGATTTAAAGTAAACATTGCAGGAGGGAGCTCATACTCTAGGCTTCACCAAGCAATCAGCAAGGCATCTGACACGCTACAGAAAACCTGCAAAATCCAGCAAATAAATCATGTAACACCCATTCAGTATCCTACAAAGCACACAGTGGGGAGCTGACACATTATTAACTGACTGTAATTTTCACAAACTGCAACATACTAAGAGCTTTATGACATACATGTGGTGAAATATATTTTTATATATTATAAATGCATATGTTTTTAAAGCACATTAATCAAGATACTTCAATTAAATCATTGGGTTATGTTTGTTTCCAAGTTAGTGGCATAAAAAATGTAAATTTTTACAGTAAGCAGTTTTGGGAAACATCTCCATCTCATGACTCCACTCTAACAAAATCACAAGCTTTTGATGATGAGGTAGTAGTATGTTACATGACAAAGGGACCAACTTGAGCAACAGAGAAGAGAACCTTGGGGCAGGTTATTGTCCCAGAGTGGTGCTTCCCTTGAATATGAGCTTTTATATCAAATTATATTTTATACAAACTTGCTGAAAAACTGCTATTTCAATGAAAACAAATCCACAACGGACAATGGAGGTTCCAAGGAAGCCCTAATGCCATCCAGAAGGAAAGAATTGAAGACGATATGGCACCGACCTCAGCTTTCAACCAAAGCATTTTTCCTTTTGCCTTGGTGAAGATTTATACAACTTCACAGATGCAAACCTCACCTGCCTCTCTCAGGAACAGCAAAAAGCAATTCTGCAAATGACAGAACACTGGCTTTTGAAGCCTTACATTGTTCTGCCGCACACAGGAATAACTTGAGGTCCCAAAGGTTCACAGTAGAAAATGGCACTTTGCCAACTCTCATTACTGCCTGCCAACCTGTAGATAATCTTCTTGTACTGTACTTCATCTGATACTTTCACATTTACAACCCTTTACAATACTCAGCAGTTTCTATTTAAATAAAAGTAGACAAGATTAAAAAAAATAAACCTAAAGTAGAAAATACAGGCTGGATGTGAAAGCTGAGAGCATTTTCCTCTCTATTGTCCATTATTCTTTAATGTATCATTCTCTTTCTGCATGTAGGCCAAAAAAATAAATCCAATGTAAACACAAAAGGCAAATACCTTTTGAAGGCCAGGCAAATATTTGAAAAGCAAAAAAGAGATTCTGCTTTTATCTCTAGATCACCCTACAATTTAATGGTTAGTGGAGAGGGGTTTCTTTTTTCCTTTCTTTCTTGTTTTCCTTTTTCTCTTTATTTCAGGGAACGCAGCAGGGGCAGGTCCACACTTCATAGCTCATAGAATGGTTATCAACCTATAAACTATAACAACGGGATAACAAAGGTCGGATAACTATACCATGTTTGTTATCAGAGAGGAGAGAAAAATTGGCACTATCAAAAGGCTATAAGGCAACAAACCAATGTATTAAACATATTGATCCAATATTATTTTTAAACTATGAAAATTATGTGCCTGACCTTGTAATCTGATGTATGTAATTTATAAGCGAAGTGCAGGTGCTCGTATGGAGCTTAACAGTCGTTATGAGGTTTCTTTAAATTAAAGTAACATCACTCCATGGACAAGAAAGAAAGACTTGTGCCTTCAGCTATGTCAGTAGTATTAAATAGGACCACAACAGAAGAAAAAAAGAATATCTGCAAGCTAAAATGGTAAAGCTGGTAAACCATTACCAATAAGCCCACAATCACCCAGGAGAAAGAGTAAATGACTACCTATATGAATATATGGAACTCATTTCAGAAAGTTGCTAGATGGAAATAAAGCTCTTAAAACCAAAATGGAATACAAGCACCTTTTTTTGTACCCTTGTTACTAGTCCATGATTCTCAGGTCACTACTGAATACAAATGTACAAGTGTTCAGTGGCTCAATAAAATGGGTTGATGCTCTCAGGCTAATAGCAAATCTTTACCAATCACATACAAATCCTGGCAGTTCCTCAAGACAGATACTATCTGGTCCCTTCATTCAGACCAGGATCATAACATAGTGTTGGAAATATATATGAAAACTACATCAAATGCCTTACCTATCTTATGAGTAAATTAGCCTTTTTATCTGCTGAGTTCTTTATGATATAACCTTTCATGAAATACAAATTGAAAACAAAAACTCTCCATATAATGAGAACCAGTGCTTTCTTAAATTGTATGCAAAAAAAAAAAAAAATTATAAGTAAAATAAAGCCATCAATGGTAATGTTATTAAAAATACTGATGCATTAAGGTAAGGATTTTTTTATAGCAACAACTACAGGGCAAAAAATAAGCCATATTCTTTAGTTTTTGCTTGCATAGAGTAGCAAGAAAAGAATAAGGAAAAAAGAGCAGAATATACTGATCAGAAAAAAAGGAGAGCTCTGTCTTAGGGGTCCATAATAAAATATGATTTAAGTCTTAGCCTCTCTATATGAGACAGCATTAAGTAAGTATATATACCATGAGGTAAAAACTTCAGCTTGCTTAGCTGGTGAGAGTGAAATTTGTTACATCAAAAGGAGAGCATTTGGTAGTTTACTGCATAATAAGGTAAACAGTGTAATCAATGGCCAACTCGATTCTCACTCAGTTATCCACACTCTTAGATCTTCTTCTCCTATGTAGATAAAATTTCCTGAGAATGAAATGTATATGTTTAGATTCTTCATTCTATATTTTTATATTGTATCTTATACTCATCAACAGCTGAAGTATGATATAACATGCTATATCACTTTTTAATACATGATTTTTAACCTGCAAATGTTCTTCTAAATACCAATATAAAATTATTGCATAACAAAGGATTATATTTCTCTAAATTTTCAACTATATTTTTCTGTGTGATTATGGACTGATAGAAGTTATTTAAGGGCCATCTGCTGTAAGACTTAAAAAAATGTATGAACAAATATATTTCAGCAAAAAGGTCACTCAGAATATAAACAAAAAGAAGTGACTTTGGGGTTGATCACCTGTCCACTGACTTCAAGGGTGTAAGAAAACATTTTATATATGTTCAAGCTGTAAAGTATGTGTACTTTATTATCTTTTATTTGACAGAAAATTGATAAACACTCCTTCTAACTAAAGAGGTTTGACTGGCAAAGTAGGATTAATACTAGAGAACAGAATTAATAGTTGCTTAGTCTTGTAGGAAACATTTACAGATAAAAGCTATAAAATAATAAAAATCTATTTTCTAGTATTAAAAAAAAAATTCCAATTAAGCACCTGAAAGCTATTTTGATTATATTCATTTTCAGTTTTCACAATATAACATCATGTTAAAAGATTATGGTATTCCACATGAAAAGGTAACAGAAACAATGAGAAATGGAATTATATTGCAGACTGCCACATAAATTAGGGGACGCCAGCCTGTCATGGTGAGATTAATCAAGATCTTGAGCATGGTACCACTACGGATACTGCCAAGAAACCGATTTTCTTATGCCTTTTCCCTGGAAGCCCTTGTAAAAAAAAAAAAAAATCAAGTTGGCAAAGAACAGTGATATGATCTCTATAATCTCTAAAAGCAATTTTATAAATATCTTAGGTAATAAGTAAACATGTACAATGTCCAATTCTCTATCTGCTTAATATTGGAAATCCTGAAAGCGCAAGGTGGAACACTGGGATGGTTACAGGTCCATTGCTATGCCAGAGCTGACCCATGCATTTCATAAGTAAAACTGCTAACAATAGCCTGGAAGACTCGTACCCATTCTAATCTACTACTGATTTTATCAACTAATTCTCAATATTTTTGCTGATAGTGTATTACTCCTCCAAATTCTAGAACATCATCTCTGAAAGTGGAATGATGTATAAGGCAGACAATACTTATAAGAAAGTGTGAAGTTTTGTGCCTAATATTAATATGAAAATTATATAGGATATTACTATGCATATGTACATAAATGACCATTGGACAGATGCATGTATATGTTCACACACATATCTTTGCAAATACATGTAAATATTTGCTTACACAGAAATGCATATAAATAATGGACAAAATGGACTTGCATGCAAGTACGTATGTATTTGTGCATATGCTTATATGCACACATACATAAATATGTAGATAAAAAGATCTATAACCTGCATATAACTACATGTTGTTTAAACAGACACATATGTACATAACATGGAAGGAATTCACTAAGCTAATTGTTATTAATGAGGACTACAATAACTGGCATAATGTATTGCATTGCAGGATCACAGTGTTTGCTCACAAGTTTTCTAAAGCATGGATCACTTCCTAGTCTGGGTCTAAAAACCACAGTACATGTTTACAAAGCGATTTATTTTTTTAATAGCAATAAATATTATTTTTTCTTTCAATTGCTTACTGTGTGGTTCTGTCTCTCTAGACTTGGTTGGTATCAGTCAACCCTTTTTGTATGGTTTCAATAATCTATGAAGATGTATTTGGACATATGGGCACATTTTTTAAGTTGCTGCAGTGCTGGAGCTGCAGAAGCAAAATCAGAACATCACCACCAATGAATTAAAACTCAACTAAAAATTAGTTGTGTTTCACTAGTACAGGTGAAGTAAAGTAAATCATTCTTCCTACTTATGCCTCCATGCTGTTGAAGGTGTGCAGGCAATTTTGTTTCTATGACTTCTATGATCATCTACCACCTAAGGCATGTTAATTGTACCCTTAAAGGCTAATGGTGTGATAGTGCAAAAAACATTCAGAAAATGGTTCAATAATTTATTTGCTAGCACCAAGCTTCCTTTCTAATTTATTCCCTGAAAATATCAGTTTTAGGAAAATGGGAAAATGACATTCCTCATACAATGGAGAAATTATTATTGGTACTAGCAGATGAAGTAGTCACTCCTTTCATTTATTTGCTTGCTACAAACAGCTAAAAGCAGATAGCAGAAGACAGAGGACACAGTAACTCTGCATTACATGTCACAGCTGTAGGGTGCAGGAGAGAATAAACCTAATGAAGTCCATACACTAACTTCAGAACTATATTGGTATAGCTCAAAGCAGAATCTGATCCTACTCGAAACAAAAACCTGCTACTACTGATTATTGTTATAGTTGACTTCGACATCAATTCCAAAACTTAGCTCTTTCTTTGAAATAGGAAGTCTAGGCAAGTACGCACTGAATACCTAGATCTGAATCCTCACCAGCAAGGGAGGCTTATTATTCTCTTTCTTATAAGATAACAGCTCCCTTCCTAATAGGAATTTAAAACAAAACAATGTTTCTCTCCTGCAAGGTTTTATTTGGCCTTTATATTAAACAACACTCTAGATTAGCAATCAGGTTCACCAGACAGTTGTCATCGGGTCACTAGCAGCTACTTTGTTTTCCCTCAAAACTGTGCTCTGTAACATGATGATAGCATTAAACGGACTAAACTGATGGGAAAAGTAGAAAGACGAAAGAATAATCAACAACATACTAAAAATATTTCTTTCAAAGAAAAAGCAGTCTATTGAAAAATCACAGACAAGAAAGATTCAGCATAAACACTGGTAAACCTTATATATTACCTCTCTAAATGCTAACAGCTTATTCCGGTAAAGCAAGAACAAAGACACATGTGATTTAGCTCATGTTTTTCATGCAAAAATTGGGACATATGCTTATAGATACGGCTTTTTTAAAATCCAAGTTAATAGGGAAGTAGAACAAATGTCTTTAAATTGGAATTAAACAAGTACGGTCATGATGAAAAGTCTGTTTTGGAAAAAAATGAACATAAACAGTTGGGATTTGCCTGCTGCAATTGTCACTAAGGTTTAAATAGATGATTCTCCCACTGCAAAATGACAGGAAACTTGCACATGCACATAAACTTCTAGACAGCAGACAAACTGTTATATATGGTTTACATTATGCATCCCTGTCCTGAGGTAGAAAGGCCAAAAGGATGTCACTGAGTAGTAGTGGCATCTGTGCATTAGAGCTGCTACTGAAGTGCCCGGCTCTGGCCTTCTCCCAGCGCAAGGGAGTTTGGTTGGTTTGACCTATTTAAGCAGCAGTGCCCTGACAAATCTCCGCTCTTTTCTGAACACGACTGTTTGCCTCCTACACTGAACACCTGCACATCACAATCTCATCAGTCTGGTTAATAAAACAGACCCGTTTGTGGGACAACAGTCATTCTACTGTCCTTTGGCTCCCACAAACTTGGGTGAATACAGTTTTAGAGCAAATTTGCTGTGGCTTTCATTTGTTTGATTTTGTGGGGGTTGTACTACAATTAAAACATTTGGTCTAAAGGCTCCAGAATAATTAATAACTGCACAAATACTGATTTGTACTATCTTTGGAAGAAATACCAACAGATTCTCCTCTAGCAGCTACAAGAATAAAACCAAAGTCTGTGTAGTAAAGACAGTCAGGGGATTACATTTTACAGTTCTATGGATGTTATGTACTATCATCCACTACTACCACAGAACTGTATTCAGATGGTGAAAAATGACGCGTGTTTGATTGCTCCAGGATTTAGTAGCTGAAAATAATGTGACTTCGAGAAAAACACTGTTTCATGAGTATGTCTTTTTTAAAAACTATTGGAATATGTTGGATGTAATAAGGAACACATGTAACTCCTACTTCTGATGAGGAAAAAAAGGAAAGAAAAAAATGTTTTCCTCTAGCAGCACATGATTCAATTAACTCTTCAAGCTCTTCTCTCTTTGCAGCTGTTTAAAATATAATTATTTTCCATAAGACAGTAAAAATGCTAGTCCCAAAGGCAAAATAAAGTCTTACAAGATTTCTCTCTATGTTATCAGAGATGGATCAAGTGCTAATAAACACCTATGTACCTAACTGGTAGTTCTGAAAAACACAGAACACTTAGCAGCTTGTCCTGAAATCAAAACCCACAAGACACTAGGCCTGTTTTACTCAGGCGTTCAGACTAGGTAGATTATTTTTTTCAGTTCTAACATTTTACTTTTTTTTTTTTTTTCCTTCTAGAAGGAGAGTTCTAAGGTTTCTATATTCTCTCTTTAATATCTTGTAGAGATAGACACCTACATGCAAAGTCATGAGTTTGCCCTGGATTTATCCTTTTTTCACAACACAACCTTGTAATTTTACATCCGACCGCTCTAAGCTGCTAATGCTCCACAAGGACTCTGTAAAAGCCAGAGTTGTTCATGAGCTCTTTTGGTAATATAACAGCCTGAAGCATGGCTAAGCACCAGCTGCACCATATTTATCTACTTGTTTATGAAAGAGTTTCCCCTTCATTGTGTGGATAACTGACCTTAGCCATGGCTAATAAGACATGAGCTTCCTTGAACTACGCAGCTTTACACTGAATCTTATAAAATACTTCAGTGTTATCCATATAGCCTCACTGAGCTCCTAATGAACTGAAACACATTCTCTCTCCAGTTCTGTCATCACAGACAAGGTGTGGTCCAAGGAACAAAAATAACCTGGCCCAACCTTTGCTTCGGCCATCTGCTTCTGTAGACAAGCTTCTTGCTGGCTACCACGAGGTTTTTATAAAGTAGAGAATGAAGCAACATATAGATATTTATGCTCCACCCTATCCATTATCTCATCTTACGGTCCCAACCACGCAGTGACAAGAATGGCTTGCTTACTGCAGGCAAACTGCTTCAGCAGCCTCCCATAAATTGCAGCTGTGTTTCCAGATGTACGTCTAGCTAGTCAGAGACCTCTGGATATTCAGCACTTCTCAACCTTAAGCCTTTAAACAGGCTGGGAGCTACGGAGTCTGCATTGAAGAAAACACAACAATTTTACTTAACATGAAAACCCTCCTCAGTCAAACTAGTTCCACTAAATCAGATGACGTTCTTATCAATCTATTCCAGACACGTCCAACTATCTTTTTTTTTTCCTCCCTTTTGCTTTTTTTTTTAAATACACAACTAAGAAGCTACAACTAGCACAAAAGCAGGATGTAGAGCCATGCTGAACTGACTTGTAGGGCAACTTTATTGATACCTTGAACACACTGTGATAGTGTTGAATTTGAAATGAGCCACTGGAATGGGCACAAAAAGACAGTCTCTGCTTGATGTCTTTTGTTTCCACTTTTTTATTTAAGAATTACTTTTATCACAGTATATTTAAATTATAATAACTAAATAACAGCTAATTTACACTGGCTTGCAGCTGGGGGGTGAGGTTCAAGACTGTTTCTCTTCAACTGCAGGTAGTATTAGATGATTTAGGATTCTGCCAAAAAACTAATACTTAAAATAAATTTTAAAATTATCATTAAAGTCTGTCAGTTGAACCAGTACAGTGCTAGAGCTCAGATGTCAACTATGTATATATACAAAATAAAATAAATCCATACATGCTACTTCAAAATCCAACCACTTTGTCTAATTTGTGGGTTAGTACACACACAAGTAATACAATCACCTTAATCATTCCAAATAAGCATACAGTGAGTTTCATTTTGTTGGGTTTTTTTCCCCAAACAGCACTACACTAGTTGTTTCTGATGATGTTCCAAGCAGAGCATTCCAAAGAGTCACTCGTGCAGGAAAACAGTTGAGCTAAACTCAGTTGCCAGCTCTTTTCTAATTTTAAGTTTAGCTTTCCCGTTCTGAAGCAAGCATTCTTCTCCAATACTAGTTAAAAGAGCTTATCTAATTTAACTTTCATTTTTTCCTTAAACATCTGGGAAACTTCATTTCTCTAATCAGTTTCTTACTTTCCTCCACTAATTACAATCTTGTTTTTTCTACATATATAATTTCCTGTGCGATAATTTTTTCATCATTGGTTTTCTTGGTCTTTAAATATTTCCTAGATGCTGGTGTTCATATTCAGGCAAAGCAGCTTATTTGCGTTGTCCCCATTCTCCTTAAAAATCCTCAGATAAAATGTGCCACAAGAAGTTATTTGCCTCTCTGGGTATCTGAATATTTAGCATAGCTTCCAAAATGCCACCATTTGTTGCCCTGATACCTCCATCATCAGCAAATTCTAGGATTTTAATTTACTCTAACATGATGAGCTGCCCTTCAGAGAAATTGGCCACCAGCTGTCTCTCTGCTCGAGTAGGCCAAAGTCACACGCAAAACAATAAAGCCCGTCAGACAAACGTCACTTCTCCGTTTCACTTTCCTCATTGCCTGCTCTTCCCTTCTTTCTACTTCTCCTTTGCCCTAGGCCATATCTTAATCCCATTCTTGAAATCAGAAGGTTTCTTCCTTTCTGTGTGGCTCATGAAAGGTTACCCTATAGAAATAAATTGCTACAGCCTTCAGATTTAGGTTACTTTCAGTTTTTGTGTAGGTTTCGGCTATTTCATAGGCTAAAATCTGGAGACGATAAACTCTTTTCCACCAAGACTGATACTGTAGTAACATCATATGCATATTGAATTCCATTCTACAGACAAATCAGGATTTTTTAAATGTTCCTGTATACAGACTTTCTAATTTCTACAGTATTAGACCATTATTTAAAAGACTGTACACATCTCTCATATAATAAACTAAATATTTATTAAAAAAATAAATGTTTATCATACTTACTGATTAGTATCAGCAGCGCAAATATAACAGACAAATTTCAAAGCTTTCCCAAGACAGAGCTTTGAATCTTTAGAAAATTACCAAAATTATATGAGGATTAGGTTCAACTGGTCTAATGGTTTGGTTTGCATTTCTCTGTACAAACACAGTGGTATGTTTACCAAACATCCATTTCCTTCTAATCCCAGATCATAGATTTTTGAAACCCCACCCAAAAAAAGGGTTTTTTTAATGAACACAAATGTGTTCACAGTATCACAACAAACTTGACTAAATCATTCATACAGTGTGAAAACTGAATTCTAATAACTCTCTGAACATAAAAGTTTCCGTAAACCTCCACAATATGTTCAAGCACAACTAAAGACAGACTTACGTAATATATTAGCTTGCAACTGCAAAGGACTCTTCAGGTTTTGTAATCAGTTCTCACACTTTACCAGAAACCAGTAAAGAATTGTTATGATATTTCAGTTACATACATTTCATAGCTTAGAAATATATCTTCTTACCAAAGTTAAAGCACAATTTTACTTACTTTCATTCATTGAGGAAACTGAGGATCAACATATGCTGTTTCATACACTGACAGTTTAAGTAAATCAACAAAGATTCTTTTTAAAAACTAAACTCTCTTACAATGAAAAACAGAAAGAAAAGATTTTATTCCTTTGAGAAGATGTCTAGCTTACCTGGCTTTGCCATTCCACACCGACAGCCCGAACAATATTATCAGCTCTTCAGGTACTAATTCTTGCTAACTGAAAGGATATTTTCTCTCTTGCTGGATTAATAATCAACTTTCCTGATAGTTCATTTGTAATTCTCTGCTGGTTAACCCTTTGCAGGGCTCCCATTTTGAACTAAGCAGCCTAGACTGTTCAGTTCATTTTAATACAAAAATAACAAAGCGTATGATAGTACATACACGACAATTAAATAGTAAGCTAAAGAGAAAGTTTAAGAATAGATTATCTTCAAAACCTGAAAGCTTACAAATACTTAAAGGAATAATTTCTTTCTCTTAAAGACTCTACTTACTAAACCTAAGAGCCAGTAAACCGATGCATCAACAAACTGAAAGCTGTAAAGTCCAATGGCTCATACGACAGCATGTTCCCATGAAGCTACTGCTCAACCTCTCATCTTCGGCGTACGTGTAAATATGACACATGCCTGCTGAATTCTGAAAATAACATCTTTTATTATTGAATAGTGTGCTGAGAAATTACCACAGTTATCAGTTTGTGCAAGGCCGTCCAACTGTGTTGTCAGAAAGCAAGAGCAAGAGTGGCCAGGAGTAAAAAGGAGATAAGAGAGGCCCAGAATAGCTAAAAAGGGGAGTTCAAATAAGGTCAGAACAGTTTAAGATGGGATACCTAACAATTATATGTAATTTTATTTTTCAAAGGTAATAGTAGCACATTACATACATTTTATCAGTTTCATAAGAATTCAATACATTTTGGCAGCTCTGTTGTGAAATGAATAAAAAGATTATAAAACAAACCCAGTAAAGTGGTTTAGAGATCCAGTATAGGAGGGTGAAACATTCTGGAAATCCTGACCTAAAGAAACTAGCCTTTGTTTGGGGGATATAAGACAGACCTTGGGATTTGCTTTGATTGTGGATAGAGGGAAGAGGAAGCGAAAAATAAACCTGTTGCATGGATGACTAAGGCATAATGCTGCAAAAATGGAGAAATCATAAGAAGGGCTTTTCTTTTTATTTTTTTCTGGAAAACAATGACTTGGGGTTTTGGATGCTCTAGGAAAAATAGAAGAGATGAAAGATCTATTCACTAACAGAAATGCTTTCCTGGTAAATTGTGCTATAGCTGGTTTATTAAATAATACTGCAGTACTTTTGGTTTTTCTTTAGACAAAGGGACAGAGTCTTCAAAAGTTACTGCATAGCACAGAAGACACCCTATCTATTTCCCTTTGTGTAAGAGTAGTCCTGTAGCTAATCTGGTTGGTTTTTTGTTGGGTTTTTTTTTCACAACTGCAGGTCTCTGCTCTCTGTCTACTGCTCTCTCTCTTCTGTGGCACCGAATACAGTTTGCTGTAAACTTTCTATGATATGTGCTGTAGAATTTATGATAAAATGCTATAAAGTGTTGAAGCAAATTTATTTCATATTTATAGTTAATTTTATTCTGTGTGTGTTTGAAGGAAAACCTTTTAAGAACACCAATCATGTGAGAAAGCTACAACAACTAAATTTATTGTTAAGTAGCACATCAGTGGTACTCCTGGGGGCTCCTCTTCATGGGAAGAAAGCTTAAACAACATTTTCTAACACATTGGATTGCTTCCCAGAGATGTGATGGCCTACAGAGGCAGTGCTGAACAAAGCAGGCTGGAATAGTAAGTCAGTAAACAACCCTTTTCAGAGGATGGTCACAAATAAGTGCAACTTTGTTTAATGAAGGCAAATTATAGTTATCTTTTGTTCTTTAGAAGGTGCATTATCTTTCTCTCCTGTTCCACCTGACTAAACTGGTGGTATCTCTTCTATCACCTGACTGAGTGGTTGGCTGGAAATAATGGACAAAACAATCCACTATTGTTACAAGAGACAATGACCTTTCATGTCCTTGGAGCTCACCATGACCTTTCATCTTTCCTATCCTCCAATGGTCTCTCCTAACAACTAAAACTACACCCCGTTAGGCTGAATTCCAGATTGTCATAAAAAGCCCCGTCCTTTCGAAACAAAACCAATTTTTACACCAAGGTGGAGGAGAAACACAGGTCCATTGTTCCCGCACAGATGGAAGTTAGAGTTACTAAGGCAACAGCTCTAATCCCCCTTTTTACCACCTTTTTCACATCATTGGCCTATCAAGTGTGCTACCTTTTAACTCATAAGCTCAAAAGCTGGTAGTCTAACTGACTGCCCTAATTAGCTACGATTTTCACAGTACAGACAACATGATGAGCTAATCGAAATTTGCAAAATAATGACGTACCTCCAGCAAATATTCCTCCTCCTGAGGCCCAGTCTTAGAATAACAATAATGAGACCATTATTAGAGGAGGGCATTAAAATGCTGCACTGCTGCTAAACAGAGAACTTAATTGTTCTGGTCTTGTCCATTGAATCAACAACCTATTGTTGTGGACTTGAAAAATAAAGGACTGGAGAATGGGTGCCATAATGATTGGTCTGTGCTGCCATACCAGCACTCTGTAGAATTGTTTTCCTTTTGAAACTCTTGATGGACTAGTAGTTTTGTTTAAAAGTAATATAAAAGGCAATTGTCTGGATAAAAAGTCCTATTTATTGAAATCTTTAGAAGCAGTTGCATGGATTTGTTCATGACCCCCAAGATAAAAACATAGGGACCATAATAATGCTATTTGTAGAGACCACTGCTTGTAGTGACACTAGATAACTCTGTCCTGTCTAGCTACTGCAAAAGGAAGGCAGGCATTTCCTTTGCAGACAGAAATCAGGACAGAAGGTCAAATAGTGGACAGACCCAATTCATCTGCAAATAGGAAGATGTTTATTAAAAAAAAAAAAAAAAAGCAAACCTAACATATTTAGTTATCATTTAGAATTCTGGGTTTAGATCAAATTGATAAAGGTATGTCTGAGTCAGTCACAACACAAGACTTTTTTTGCTTGGTTAGTTGGTTAGATATTAAAAGTGATAAACCTTAATTTTTTTTTCACCTCTTCTACAAAATTATAAGCTAAATTTTGTAGTTGGGAAACTGAATAATATACCTTCAGATGTAGTGACTCAACTGCTGTAAATTTTAACTTACTGTTAGCTTAGGATATTCTTTATTTAAAATTGGGGCTGGGAGGAAGAGATATCTAAAACCTCTGGAATGTCTTTTATCTTTTCTTTTTTTTTTAATTGATAAGAAAGTAAAATCTACAGCTCCTCACAAAATGTTTAAGATAAACATGATCTTGAGGAAAAAAAATGTTCTCCCAAATCAAAAATCATAGTTTTATTACATTAAATCATTGTTAAATAACACTATCCTGCATTCCTCTCTCAGCTTTCATTGCAATAGAATAGTTGAAAACATATAAGCAATTACAGATTTACACTTTGAAACAGAAATTAAAATCATGTCTTATTGTATTTTTTATAGTTACCTCTCAATGCACCTTTCTACATACAAACTGGTCAAAAATAGGCTATGATTCTAGATTAACAGAAACAACAGAATTTGGGCTTGCAAGAGTATCCATTGGCACTTTGCTATTTATGTCAATGGGAAAAAGTTTACTTTTTTTTTTTCTTATTCTTATCAACATATTGTAAATCAAAATGAGAAAAAAAAAAATGTGAAAAAAAAAGGGGGGGGGGGGGGGGGGGGCAGGAGAGAAAACTTAAAGTTAAAGGTTAACCCAAAAGGCATTTTCAGCAGTTCTTAGAACTGCTTGCATAACTTAAAGTTGTCTTGCATGTACTCACGGAACACATTTTCTTTAAACTCAGGGTCTTTTCTTTTGTAAATTGAAAAACGTGTAATATAAAGAAGTATTAAATTGTAAATAAGACCTCTTGCTTCATTCAATCCATGCTTTGCTTCATTTATCTTCATCTTGTTAGGCTAAATTAATTAACAATCTCTGTGTTGCACACTTTCTCTTTTCATTACATCAAATAATGGCGGGGATATGGGAGAAAACCCTCACCACAGGGATCTTGAAACACTACCTTGAGGAAGAGTCTCTTACATATGTATTGCTTTAGCCATATTAACTAGCTAGATGCTACAACATTTATTAAATTGATTCTTCATCGCTTTAAAATAATTATCCTGATTTTGTGAGAAATAAAAATATTTTTAAAAAATCAGAGGCTTGCAATAGATTAAGCTTACAATTTGTAAGCCACAAGTACTAAAAGAAAGAAAGTAGCTAAATTCATCAATAGTTTTACTCAATGCTTTATTTAATATAGAAAACCTGCACTTGAATACAATTTCTGGGCAACTGTGTATACAGTCCCAAACATATTAATGTATCAAATTACTCAAACCAAGTTGCTGTACCATTTGTCTGTGAATGTTCTGTATATAATTAATTGGAAGTCTGGGAGAGTTTCATTGGTAAATCTGGTTATTTTAATACTGTAATGGGGAGCAATGTGCTAAACTATTAGGCAAGTTTTCTTCCTTTAACCTACATTATGGCATCTAGAGCAAAAGGACAAAACAGTAAAGCCTTTTTTAATCTCACCCTGATCAAACAACCCTCTTTCTCCAATCACAGCTTTGTGCGTGATATCTTTCTGCTAGTGTTTCTTATTTAATTAAAACAGACACTGACAGAAGGACATGGATTAGGACTGTAATGATGCATTTACTTAGATTAATCGGAGGCTCCTTTTGGAGTAATGGCTTAAACAAAGAACAAAAGGAAATTGTTATGAAACAGCCTTTTATCCCAGGCAAAGGTCACATTATGAGGTTTTTAATTTTGTCAGTCTCTGTTATATTGGGCCTTGCTACTGGAACATGAGAAGTGCTTCTCTCCCCCTCTCCCCCGAGCCAAGCCAGTTATTATAATACAGCCATTAAAGCTGCAAATTAAAATGTCTGATTTTAAAACAGGTTGCTTAGCTTTCAAAACCCTCTAATTAGCATGTTGTGCATTGTTGTGAAGGAAAGAAACCTAAAATGCTAATGACCTGCTGCCAGGTGACCACACTGCTGTGCAAAATAATACAGACCCTTTCAAGTAGTAGTAATAATAGTAATAATAATACCCAGCTCTTATGAATTACCCAACTCCAGGTCTACTCTGCACCACATGTGCTTAAAGAAACAAGCGTGCATCCAGCCAAAGATCAGAGTTCGGCAGTCAGCACAAGAGGTTGTTTTATGTTAACTGGAAAAAAGTCTGTGCCCATTCAGACACTGTAAGGAAAGAGAAAAACATTTGAAATTACCATAGGCCAGGTGATACTTGGACCAGGCACACAAAAAAAGCACAAAACGGAAAATTCTTACCCTCTCAGACAGAAACTACAGATACACTTCTGTAAATTTCAAAGAGCCAGCCCCATCTTGCTGTGATAAAATCTGCTTCTGTGCTTTGTTCATAAAAAGGCAATAACGCATTAAAAGACCCCTAATACAGATATATTTTTGTCCCTTCCCAGTCTACCATTCATCATAAGAAGCTTGTTGAACACACAAAATTAAGCCAGAGCTGCCAAATCTCAAATTTTTTCCGCAAGTCGTGTGATATTTTCTTAAAATATGCTACAGGAGAAAGTTTGATAATATGATTTCAAAGATTCAAACAGACTAGAAAACATTTCCTTAAACCTCATGGTACTTGAAGATCGGATTTTTTGAATACTTGAGTTTTAGCAAGCTTACTCACTTCACGCAAAATTTCAAAAGAAAAGAACTCTCATCTCCCAGTGACAAAATGTATCATAAGTGACTTCCTTTTCTGAAATCCTAGCTGTAAAGAAATTCATTAGTCTTCTGCACCACCTAAACTGTACACAGACCCAATCCTTCTCCAGTCACAGAGTCCACATCTCGGGCCAGCTGAAATGTCAGACAGTACCTAGAGGCACACAACCTGACACCAACAAAGAAGCTGAACATTGCTGACAGTGCCAAAGTTGGGTCCAGAGCGCAGCAGCAGAGGCTGCACCACAAAGAATACCTTCCTGAAAAGTCCAGAATAATTAGCAGGGCAATCAAGATTAACCCCACTTAACCTAGTTTTTTACCAACAGTTAAGTAAAAAAGGCTTTCTCTGTAACTTGATGTCTTTGCCATAAAGATCTCAGTCCAACCCCCTCCAAACATAGCAGCATAGCGTGACAGCGTTCTTCCCAGGTCACAGTAGTAGGAAGTTGGATGAGATGTCGAGAAGCTGTGCCGGCCTCGATGTCTGTTCCTTCACAGAAGTCTCCCACCCTTCAAGTGATCCCTAATTGACCACTAAGGAACAAAAATGTCTGCAAAGGGGATTTTCAGTCATTTTTAATCCCTTATTGCATTATGTTTTACTTAAAAGTTCATCAGTCCAGAGACGAGGTACTGTGTGATTCCAAATCCCAATGCCTCCAAAACCACTACTCGATGGAAAGCACAATTCATTTCCTCTCCAAATAAATTACAAAACAGTCAGGTTAAGCACATTAAAATATATAAAGGAGCATGGGTGTGGTTTCATCTCAAACCCATGTGTCAACACTCTGTATCGTTTGTCTCTATTTTACAGAGTACAGGCCAGATTCTGCCACGTTGTTGCCACTACACTCCGTCACAGCATAGTCCCAAGCCTGAAAAAAATCTGAGAACTTGCCCTTGAAAATATTAACACAATTACATGCAAGTCACTAAAATAATCTACATAAAAAGGGGAAATGCACTTATTTGCAAAGATAGTAATTTCAATTTACTTAACACTCAGGCACCTGCGCTGCTTAATAGGTGGCAAACAAATTCTGGTAAACAAAATGTTAATAAAATTATCTAGTAGTATCCTAGCTGGTAAAAAATGTGCTGAAGTTCAGAATAATCTTCTACAACTTCAAGATATCACTGTCGTTGGTCAGTACCACCATTTATTTATTTATTTAAACTTAACTTCTGTTCTGCCAAGATAATCACGTGTTAAGATACGAGAACCTGTTTTCACAGACACATGTATCATCCACTAGTGTTCCTTGGCTGCCTTAGTTGTTATTTTTTCCTGAATAAAACCACCTCTGAGACACAGAAAACAAACTGCTACATTTATTTATTAAAAAAAAATAAAAATGCTAACATCTAATGAAAAACAGACTTTGTGCAAAGCGATAGGTGGCTCTATCCTTTAAAACTCAGAGGCAGGAAATTCCCATTATTTTCATTTGCGGCTGTGCACATACTACGCTTGTAGAATTCATCCTAACTGTATTTTAAAGGCATGTTGCAATGGCTAATGCATTGATATGCACAATGCAAATACACTGTTTCCCAAAAGTTCTATTTGTTCCTTAAAATATATGAAATATGCCAATGCTCTTTTAGTGAGCAAGTAATAAAATCTGCATTAGTATCCTACACAGAATGTGAATTCATGCTTTAAGATCAGAGCTGCTTAGATAGCAAATTATCTGCATCATTTCACATATACCAGCTAGAGAGCTGTCCAGGTACAGTCTATATACAGTCAGCATTAGAATAATCAGTGCCTACGTGGACACAGTACTTTGTGTCCTGTGGTTTTTGCTGAATATCCATGTAGTACATAGAAATATATGTAAAAGAACAACAGTAATCCAGTAATCTAAGACTTCAATGTAGGAGTCTGACAAGAGTCAGGATGGCACAGCAGCAGCTAGTGGCATGGCACAGAGGAAACACAAGTCAAGCAGTCAAATACTCAGTAATCATGCTGGTTTTGTGCAGAATAAGACACTGATTGGGCTTTGATACATTACGAGTTCAACTGGGCCCATTAAATTACATCTCTGAGTAACTATAGTGCTCTGTCATGTTGATCCCAGAAACTCTGGTGGCCAATACAGAAAAACAATCTACTTTCTCATTTCTTTGAACACCACTTTCACACATCCAAGCAAAAGTCACAATATGCTCTGCGCTGATGCATAGCAGAATAAAATGTATTTCTAGGAAAAATAATCATCAAGTCATTGAGATTTCATGTATAATAATGTTAGCAGATTTGACCCAGACATGAAGAAAAGGGAAGTTGTTTCCTTCTAAATATGTTTTTACTCACGTAACCCCACAGATTAGTGTGTGTGTTATATCTATATCTATAGATATATAAAATGGAACCTGTATAATATGGAACTATATATATGGAACTACATATACATAATAGAATCCATATAACAGTCATATAGTGGAAGCCAATCCTGTTCTTCAAATTACCAACTTGTGCCCTCAACCACTAGCACTGATTATACAGAACAGCAATTTTCTCTATCTTCATATACTGTGAAAAAAGAGTAGTTCTTATCTCTGAGCACCAGTAACAGCTCTTCGGGTTTGTCCCATTATGAGCAACCTATCTCAGTTTTTTCCATGTGTCCTTCTCTGCAGGTTCTCTGCACCCTATGACACCTGATCAGCCCATACCAGTATCACTGTACGCACAGCTTTGTACATCTGTTAGATGACTGAAAGCAGAGCTGTCTGCTCTTTGGGTTTCCAAAGGACTGCATTTGGACCATACCAAGTAGCTCCTTGTCAGCCCTAAGAACTACAGGATCAAGCAATTTATATATTTGAATCAGTCACTTATCAGATTACCACATTCACCTCTAGCAATTCTTCTTACCATTTAAGTCTTCTTGCAATCCTAGATATCCCATCTCATTCAAAAATTTCAATCCCATCTGATTTGTGGTATCATGTACAAAACAGTGTTCAAATCGCTCACACAGGCTAGGTTTCAAGAGAAACTGGGCCAAATGTAACTGTTAAGGGACTTCAGTTTTCTGGTGAACCCAACATGAAATACCTCATACACAGAAAGGCATCATGTATGTATAATTACAGTGTCATACTCACACACAAATGATAGCCATGTGAACTTCAATACCTCCTCAAAAGATAATTCACTAGCCACCTTTCAGCATTTAACTTACAATTTTGCCACTAGTCAAAATTTCCCGATCAGTATTACCTAATGAAGGGGGCACACAGAAGAGTAAGGCATATTTTTTACTCAGTACCTGGCATGCTAATTACCTTTTTATGCCTTGGTTTACCCATGTGTAAAACAGGAGAAACACAGTCTTTATAAATCACCTTTCTAAACTGCTTTGAGATCTGCTGATAAAAAGAGGGAATGAGGGAAACTGAATCTCTGAATTCAGCAGCCTGAAACAGGTATCACTTAAAAACAAAACAAGACCAAACAAATGAACATAAACATTTGGGGTTTTTTTGGTTGGGTTGTTGGTTTGGGTTTTTTTCTAATGTTAGAGCTTTCAATACCCAATCAGCCAGTCATACTACTGCATTGTTTTATTATAAAGTGGATCAGAACAGACAAATTAATCAAGTCAGGACAGTGAGTGCACTTTGTTTACATGCTATATCCTGTACATGTCTTTCCTAGGTTCAGACTGAAATCCAGCTCCAGCTGCAACAGCTTTCAGGCTGACAAATCTTTCTGGAGCTGTGCCACACAGTGTTTCAGACCTGGAAGGTGCTGCAAGCAGGGACTTCCACTACACGTCTTAAAACCCCATATATCATATTTTCACACATTAAACATCCCTCCAAACGTATACCTGTCGCAGTTTAATGATATGCGCCATCCAATCTTTGGACACTCATTTCTTCTGCCCATATAATTATCAGGATATTAAATCTTTCATTTCTAAAGAGTGGAATTAAAATATATAACCTATTAGAAAGAGGATACTCTTAACTACGGTATAGAGACTCATTTATAGCTCGCTCTCAAAGAGCTTAGAGTAATAGATTTTGAAAATGTGTCATTTTTGGTATATATTAATATTTTGGGGTATATTTAAATCTTTACAAAATTTCCACTGTTGACACAGCTGGAAGCTGTCACACTTATAGAAACTAAAGCAGTTTAGTAGGCAAAGTAATGCAAATAATTTGTACCACCTAAATTTTTTCATTATTGTAATAAATTCAGTGTTCCACCAAGCTAACTTAGCATGGTTATAAAAGTCTTGTTGCTGGTAATCACAGAGAATGAGCTGCACAAACCCCTGGTTTCTTCAACATTTGTGAAAAATATGATTATCCCAAATGGATTTTGAAAACACAGGTTTTCTGACTTTTCATATAAATATATATTTATATATACATATAATCTTTTATATATATATATATAAACATGTAAACATATGTGTGTATGCATAGGTATATATGTAGGTATATATACCTACATGTATAATTACATTTAAGCAAAATCATTCGGTTGTGTTCTCAGCCTTTTCTTCAAAGCCCACCAGCTAGAGCAGATGGAAATACGTAGCCATTTCTGTGCTCTGGTACCTGAAAGAGGGCACTGCAAGGTGCAGGACGGAGCAGGTGCCGCAGGTGAGCTGCCTCAAGGAACAGACGCCTCAGCAAGAGACGGGGGGACTAGAATTAAGGGGAGGAGAATGAAAACGGCAACAGCTTGGGAGAGGTCAGGGACTCCCTACAAATCCCCAGGAGCTTCTGCCTGGCATCTGCATCTGATAGGAAACATTGGCGAGCACTTCTTCTGACAGACGACTTCAGATTAGAAAAGGGATGCGAGAAATGAAAGAGTTAAATACATAAATCTATATAGAGGTTTAAGATAAACACTCTATATGCGATATATCACGTATTATATAGAGTGATTGTCTTAAATCTGAGAGAGTGTTTTGCTTTATTTTTTTCCTGTACCTTTTGTCATAATGAAATGCATAGTCAGCCCTCACTTGGTAAAATATTTGTGTTGCCATGCAGTTAAACAAATGGGGTTTTATTTTCTTTTAAAACAGCCTCCCACCCATGTTTCTCTAAACAGTGGCCCATCAGTCCAGCCGGGTAACATGTACAAGCTGAGCAGTAAGTCTCCTCTTGCCCCCATTGAAAGGGTCCTTTCCTTAGTTCATCGGCCAGGACACACAGGGAAATAATAGGACTTCAAAAATAATGGAGTACATCTGAAAGGAATTCTGATTCCATAAAATTCCCACATTCTACTACAACTAACAGCATCCAATTGGCATTCGACGTAATAGTTTCAGCACAGGCAAGTGCAGAAGATCAAGGTAATCTTTTCTTATTTCCTTTATACATCGATATTCATAATTCCATTGTGTGCTCTTTTTCCTCTGTTTTTATTCTTCCCGATTCTTTGTATGAAATACGAAGAACTCACAAGTATGATTATCAAATTTATGGTGTATGCTTGCTACACCACACATTATAGTCTCACAGTTGTTTGCCCTGCAGTATGAAAGATTTGCATAGCGTTTAAATGGGAGAGATCTATACAAACTATAGTTAAAATATTATTACATTTATATGTTTTTCTATATGAACTAGTAAAAAAAAATAATTTTTTATTCCACTTTAGGGCAACATTTTACTACAATTAAATGAAAAGGCTTAGCTCTGCTACTTCTTTGAAAAGAATCATGACCAAAAAGACACAATTTTAGGAAACATAACTGGAAGATGATAAAGAAAATCTCTCTACATCCATATGAGGCAATATCACAACAAATCTATCTTGTTGATATTTGAAATCTGAACATATTCCCTTCTGTAATTCTTTCATCTGTGTGCACAATTTATACAGGAGCTTTGAGAGAGAACAGAATGAAGCGCTTGCCTTTAATCCCGAGGGGTTTTTGTGTGGTGTTGTTTTTGTTGGTTTTTTTAATTCACTATATTCTTCCTTTCCATCACTGGTGACCATCACTGCAGCACCATACCTCCAGCTGTGAGCTTGAACATACAGGTCCCTGAAGCCAAAACAAGTGCGGCTTTTCTGATTTACAACAAGGGACATTGAAAGTGGGGGGAAAAGCTTAAGCTTCCGTTCCTTTCGAATTTCAGTGTCACCTCTGTAATGGAGTATATGACACAGCAACCTAGACAATATGACAGAATACAGGAAAAGCTGCAGCAATTAAGATAATGGAAAATTATCAAATCTTTTAGCAGCAATTCAATATTGTGCCACCTTCAGAGGGAAAAACTCTTTAAACCATGTTTTACATGAAATATTTGATAAATAGTACACCTAATTTGTAAGGTTTTTCTGTTACAGAGCACAAGATGAAATCTCATGTACCTGACATTACTCCTCTCAGGGAGGACAGTTGCCTAAGTGGAGAGGAATCCTCTCTAGCAGGAAATCCAGCGGGCATTAGACACAGACCGACAGAAGGACGGATGGAAAGAAGGAAGGAAGGAGGGTAAATATCAACAAGTAAAAGGACAGAAGATTACTTTGGCAGTTGTGCAACAGTTACAGAAAAAGAATTTGAAAGGAAACTAATTTTTTCTCCTCATGAAGTCCAGAGTACACATTTTATTATAGTGAGCACTGACTTAATTTTCCAAGACTCAGCCTGAGACAACAGCAGCTGACTACAAGCTCAGCAGCGGAGTCTAAAATTAGTATTTTAAGAAGTCTTTTTATTCTCATAAAATTTGTACATTAAAACTGACATTTTAAAAGGTTACTTCTGTAGAGAGGAACTAGCAGCTATCAGAATCTAAAAACACCAATCAAACGTAAACGTGTTTCAAACCAAACTTCAGTTAGCACAGACAAATCGGCATGCCAAATAGCGACACAGAGCAGAGGAAAGCTTTGAAAAAAATTATAAATTAGGTAAATCTTCAAGTTATAGTATTATTGCATCAAAGCTGTAGTTTAGACATCTTACTGCTAACTGCCAAATGGTCTGCACTATTCTACGTTGTTAGCCACAGTAAGTGGATTTCCTACCACTTCAAACAAATTATCAATTCCAATTGAGCAAGTTTTTGATAGAGCCAGAGAGAAGGCTTTCTTTTAAACTTGGCCTGTTTTATTTTTCTGCCCTACTATAGAATACACCTTATTCCATATGGATTTTTATACATTTTAGGGTAAAAAAAATGCAGCTACTCATTAACATGTCCACAAGTGTATTAAAATTACATTTACCCCAGTCTTTTAGATGTAAGTTTGTTTTATCTATCACATACAGCTGTAAGTAGAAGAGACAAGTTAGTCCAAGGACATAATGTCTTTCAGGCTCTATAGCACTTAGCAGGTTCCTGGGCCTCCAAGGCCTAACAGATTTAACCAAGACTTTTCACACAATCAGGTAAAGAGAGCTAGGCCAGTCAGCAGATGTCCCATTCAGATAACAAAGAGAATATTTTAGTGACAACGTGAGAAAAGAACAGTAAAAATGGTAGAGAAGCCCACTGAACCGTAGCACTCTTTTTTTTTCTTTACTAAGAACCATCGGCTGGAGTTTGACTATGACATTCGCTGTAGTCTTCAGCAAAGGGAAAGTCAGTCATACAAGCTTTGTCACAAGAGATCCAAATAAACTACTATAAGAATCAACTACCTCAGTGCTGGACAATCTTCTATATTTTAATTTCCTCTATGGCTTTAGGATGAATTCATAGATGAACTGTTAAAACAGCAGGCTAATAGACAAAAGATTCTTGTCATGCGTGCCATCCCTAAACTGATCTGCAACAAAATGTTGCTGCATTTGTGGCTTCAGTTTCACCTCAACGGAATGCAAGTATTTAGTGTCCTCGAGTCTGAGTTAGCAATATTAAAACTTGCAAACAAGAAACGGCTATTAGTATCCAAAATGGCCATAGTCAGTTGCAAACCAAGGAAGAGGTGAAAGCACTGTGGTGTGAACAAAGCCAGTTTTAGCATTTGTTAAGGTCACTTCAGTTCTTCAAGTGGCTCTTCTTAGAGTCCATTACCTCAGCTAAATAGACTCAGCAAACCATAATAATGATGGAGATAACCCATCTGAAGAAACCAGTTTGGGGTGTGGTTTTGAATTTGAATCAGGGAAAAGATGACTACACACCCCATGCTCTTGCTCTTCTCTAAGGCCAAGTTTAAATAAAGAAGAATACTTTTCAGTTATCTTGGACCACATTTCAATGGCAAGGGAACTGTGAATGAAAGAAGTTTACAAAGACGACTGTTAAACATTAAAGTATAGTATAATCACTGTACGAATTAGTCATAGGCAGTTTAGACACTGTCCAACCCACTTTCCAACCATCTGCAACAAATGTGCTCCATTAAAACAGAACCATATGGAAAACAAGCTAGCAATTAACACAGCTTCTATGCATACCTCTAATACAGCACAGATTTCAAACTTTGAGTGAAACTGACTGCTGAATTACTTCCATATTGCTGCTGTTTAGACCTTGGCAACACATATTTATCCTCACTCGCTACAGTATGTCATCCCAAGATACTGCTATATCATCAAAATAAGCATGAAAAAACCACCCACAACTGAGCCACTCATTGTGGTTTATAGCCTCTGTTAATAAAATATTTGCAGATCAAAGTATAACAGACTTTTTCAAAGATACATAATATGTTACTTACCAGTCAGTATCAAAACTAACAGCTAATGCAGGGCAAATCGATTAATTTAATTGCTAATTGGTAATATCTTGTACTATTAAACTAAACTGCTTCTGGTTTGAGTAGCTTTCTGCTGTACCAGATTATTTGAAGTGCTAGAGATGCTGCACTTAACACTGTTATTTCCCAAACCAAAGGAGACATGCAGAAATACTAGTTCCAAAATTCAGAGCCCTTAAAAATGCTCACAGATATTAATATTTTGGTTTGGGGGTTTTTTTAATAAAATAAGGAAATGAGAATACTTCATAATTGCATCTGTTTGAGTGTATAAGATCTGGAAAATGAAGCTTACTATAACAAAGAGCTCTTCACTTTAAAAGCCTGATTCTTTAATTCAACCTACAGATATTTGTTCTCCTGCTCAACAGTTCAGTCCATAAGGTTTGGTCAAGGTGGTGAGGTCCTCCAGAATCATGTAGGTTGGTAAGGACCTCTGGAAGTCATCAACTCCTGCCTCCGGCTCACAGCAGCTCCGGTTGCTCAGGGACTTGTTCAGTCAAGTTTTGAACATCTTTAAGAAGGGGGAAATTGTTAAAAGAAAACCTAAATACTGTACCAGGAAAAAAAAAAAAAACCCTAAATCATAAAAAGCATACTGAAAATTTAGAACATGACATTTACAATGCAAATTAAGTTGTTTTAAATCATGTAATATTAAAATTGGGGAAATTTATATTTGTTTTTAATATAACTGGTATTTATTTGGTTAAACAAAGAACATCATAAAACAAAATCATTCTAGTTCATCAAATCTTCCGTATTTCCTCAGTTATCCAGGACAAAATGAAAAAAACTAACTACAGACATCATTTTGCTACAGACTTCTGAATTCTCCAAAGTGGAGTTACAGAAGAGATTAATTCCATGAAATATTACCTCAGTACCTACATGATTTCAAAAGCACTGAAATTTTTGAAGCAGCCTTTCATGACTCTAGATCATCATGGGCCACAATGTTTCCAAATACCCAAAATAAAACATGAAGAGCCTGGAAATGAAAGATTTAGAGGCAGAATTCCCCACATGAATTTAATTCTGTTCACACAGAAGTTCCTCGCCCATTAAGCAGAAAACAAGAAGAAACTGTGTAACAAGCTCCGCATTTCTTCCTGGGCGCTTTTCACGCCTTCAAAGGTTTCAATGCCAACAGTAATAATAAAGCCCTACAGCAATAATACACTGTCCAAGCTCAATACATTGATGAAACAATATAGCTTAGCTATTATTATGTATGTCTGTAGCTGCTTCTTGGTTTTGTCCTTAGAATTCTCAATTGTAATAGCTCTATAGAAGACTATATGATGTTTGGTGGTGGATTTTAAATACCAGTATTTCAACTTATGTAATTATACTCTAATTTTCATTTCTTCCAAAAACGAAAGTTCTAAAAACCCTTGTCCTGAAGATGTCCTTGCACATATAACACACGCACAGGCTTATGCACATTAACAGAAATAAAAGGATGTAAACATGCATCATTTTAAAATTCATGGTTTGGGGAGACATTATCAGCAATACCTGAATACCTAATAAAAATAATAACTCATTTTGTCTTAAAAATATGCCTATAGTATCCAAAAGAGCTGAAGCAGCATTAAATGGTATTCTGATCAATGACATTTTGGTTTAATAAAAAAAAAAAAAAAAAGTTTTTGGTGACAGCCACATTAAACATCAGTTTGCAAATATGACTTTAAATAAACCATATGCATGTATCAAAAACTGGCCTTCTGCCACTACATTTATTTTCTACATTCATTAGGTAAATGATATATTGCCAAAAAGACCAAAAATATTCAAATAGTATTAGGACTGCAAAAAATGCAATGCCTTGGAATTAGCACCTAAACCTCCTGCATCCCCCATAAATTCCGACTAATTAAATTCCTACTATGTTATTCCTCCTGTTTTCCTCACAGCTGTTTTATATATTTTCACCTGTTTCACTTCCCTTTTTGTTCAAGTAACAAAAAAAGCTTAACCTTACTTGACTGACAGAAAGGAATAACAATATTTAATTAACATCACTTCATATGTGACAAATCTTAAAATTCTGCTCAGTCAATAAGGCTCTATGAAAGTATTCCCCCAACATTTTTAAAAGCTTTTTAAGAAAGCTCAGAACACTGTGTTCTTAATTCAAAAGCACATGCCGAGTTAATTATGGTCTTATGCTTTGACCAAAAGTAGGATTTGTGGGATTTTCTTTTTCTTAAGTCAAAGGATTCAAAAGTAATTTATGAATGATACTGAAATAATGCACGAATTAGCTGCTAACGTGCTGTTAGTTTCAAGAGTTAATTTTTTTTTTTTTTAATGTACTGGGAGGGTCAGCATTAAAGTCATGCTGACTTGAAACTCTATTTATACTAAAACCTATGTTAACTAAACAATCATGCTATTTCACAGTCCTCCTACTTGCTTTTAGATTGTTGCTCTTGACTAGGTTACTTGTTTGAAAGATTTCAGCACAATTTCTGCCAATTTAAATACAGACGTTTCCATAGCTAAACAAATACTGTAACAGTGTCCCATATACTCTCCCTAGAGTTACTATTTCTTTATGCACATGATGTTTAATTCATGTTCCCATATCTGTGTGAACACTTATACTATAGGTGTATAATATACACATTCTCCTATCTTACTGTTTGTCTGTTTAAGCAACTTGTTTTACCATGATCTTGTGATTACTAACACATTTTCAAAGGGGTCACAAATGGTTCAGGTGGGTGTGTGCACACAGATGTAGAATGACCACAATTTAGTAATGTTTATCAAAAGTATTGCTACCTATTTCTCAGCTGGATTTTAAAGAGCATCCAGTTTCCTGTAGATTATTGATTTAAAATGTGATTGCAGGCTCCTGCTCACGTGGGATCGGCACCACTTCTCTCCCATATGATAGCTGACAGGCAGAAAGGGCGCTCGGGCTGAAGCAGTTTAAGGAAGAAAGAGCAGGGACCGTTTTCTTCCTGACTGTCCCCTTCCCTTTGGAATATGTTCCTCAATTGACAAACAGCTGACTGAGCCAGACAGAGGCCAAGAAAGTCCCACTGCAAGGCCTTCCCCAGCTCCAGCCAAACACTTATCCAATCCTAGCTTGGTTCAAGACCAAGTTGAATTTCCCAGCATTTCTCCTGCTATTATAACAGTTTCTATATTAACTTCTTTTTTATCATTAACAATAAACACTAATAACCATAAGCATTAGTCCAATGCATTCTGACAATCATTTCTGTTAGGATAATTTTAGTATCCTATAAAATTACTTCGGCAAGACAAAGTTCTCTAAGAAATGGAGGAAGCAGTTATTGTCTAAGAAAAAGGTATGTGGAAGATTAGTACGCATAAGGTTTTGCCATAATATTATGAACCCTTGCCTAACACTTTTACATCCTCTCTGCCCACTTTACACCTCTTGCCACAGTAACTGCATGAATTCTATATGAGTATTTAGTTATTATTTGCAGAAGGAGTATGTTTTTAAATCAACCAATGCAAAATGCAAAGTCAGTCCTGCACTATCCATTCAGCAAGTAAATATGATCTAAAAGTAGTGTATTCTACAACTCATATTTCCACTGCATAGTATCCTAGATTTTTAAGATGTCTTCAGCTTGTTCGATCATCAGTAAGGTCAGGGCTGCCAGGGGCGCAAATCCAATATTGAATTCTTTGCTAAAATAATGCAGAAAGATAACATAGCATTGTGAAATAGAATTAAGGAAAAGGCCATGCCCATTAAAACTCAGGGAAAAGTACGGCTCAGCGATCAAAAGGGCATAGCGTAAAAGCAGTAGAAATTTAGTGACAGGTGAGTTTGGGACATCCAGTCTACATGGTGAGAAAGGGCACTTGGGTGGCCACAGCCGGAATCCATGATACGAAGTTCCAGTGACTGCAGCAGAAGCCTGCTAAAAGAAGTGTCAGACTGGCCATCACAGGGGGCAGGAAAATGAGCGAATTGGAGCTCTCACAATGAAGACAGAAGTTAGCAAGGGCAATACATCATAAACGCAAGCGTATCTACTTCTCTATCTTGCTGCAAGAGAAAGAGCTGCTTGTCAAGTAGCAAATAATGTTTCTACTTCCATCTGATTTTCAGTACCTTTGTAAGACACTTTTATACTGAAAATGTGCAAAACATATATTTTTTCACAGAATAAAATGCCAGTATTACTTTAAATAATATTTTTTATAAAAAAAGCTACAATGACTTAAGTGATAGGAAAAATGATAGCTTCTTAAAAAATTTTCTCAATGCTGTCTGTAAAGCCAAATAATTTTCTATTTAATGTCTTCTACATTTTAGTTTCACTACTTGCAATATCTGCCAATGTAATGTAAGAATGGATTTAGGAGTGAGAGCAGATTTAGAATTTATAATAGTGTTACAATTTGTAAGATGTATCTATTTTTTAAAAAAAGAATCACAAATTCAGACTTCTGCTTGAAATGTTTGCAAGTGCTATTTGGATTTTTTTCGTCCAATTTTGTTTATAAATCCCATGCTTTAAATGTTTTGTATCGATTTAAGAGATGAACCAAATCAATTAAAAATACAGGAGGAATACAGATTGTAGTAGAATAAAGAAGGATCATCATTTAAGAATGAAGAGAAAAAAAGCAAGGGATGAGTATGTACTTATGTCTTAGAATATATCAGTTTTAATTCTGACATCTGAGTACTAATGTTTTGGGTGCCTTAGTTCTATAGTGTATACAAAGCTTATTTATAAGCCTATATCATCAAAACTATTAACCATTAAGAGAGTATCAGTAGACCTTTGAGCATCTTTTTTCCTCGAGTACCTAGTAGAGAAAGACTGTCAATAGTCCCAAAATATTTGTGATGCTGACCCCCTCTTCTTTCACTCAATAATCTCGGTCTTATGCTTGAATAGATGAAGGAGAAAAAGGCTTATTGATTATTCAGTCAGTGATGCCTCTTGGATAAACAGAGAAAAGGTTTGCCACAGAAAATATCTACAATGAACTCCAGACAATTAGGGGGGGGGGAAAGTGACAAACAACTCTTCATTCATCTGCTAGAGAAGTTACTGCATTTCTAGCCCAGAAAAAACAATTATTCAGACCTTGCCACCTCCATTTCCTACATTGCTTCCTTCTTCTGATGAACAAGAGACCTTTCAACACAGATGTGGTAGTCTTGCTTTCTTTTCTGTCTTCTGCCCACAAGTAAATTTATTGCTCATGCCAGGTTGACAGCCTCAGAAACTGAAAGGGCTCCATTTATCTACAGAACAGACACTCCACTGGCCACGCAGACCTCTTCACTTCACCATGCCAACCTGCTTCGACCCTGACCCAAAAGGAGTGAGTGTCAGGAATGGGCAGATAGATCAAGTGCCATTTCCATTCCAAGCCTCATATGATTCCTGAAGCTGCCAAAAAGCTATCAAGTAGTGCCAGTAACCATGGGCCTGGCCCTGTGGACACCTTTGTGGATTTGAACCATGAATTAACATAACACAGAGAACCTAACTGTCAAACTGTAACAAATACGGGCTATTATTTACTTGGCTGGGTTCAAATCAGAGACCTTTGGGATGACAGGTTCCATTTCTAATTAAATCTTTCCTTTGCAATCCAGTCCAGGGGTGGGGACGACGGACCTAAACCCCTACAAATGATGAAACCAGCATTTACTAGTACAGAGAGAGAAGTGGCCTCAAAAACTAAAGGCCATGAGCCCAGACCAAACACAAACACTTATTTTCTGTGTAATTCAATACCGGAAGCCTCACCATGAAGCACAGTAGGAAAGGAAGCCTCACCATGAAGCACAGTAGGAAAAGAATCACCCTTCAGATGCTAACTTTCAGCTGCATCACCCTCTCTAGCTAAGTTTTGTTGCTAAGCATCTGTTCATCGTTGGAACTTATGTTTGCCTTTTTATGTTTAACAGCATGCACTTTAAGTGGAAACCAAAATGGTTACTGCAGAATTCAAGCTGAGGGGTTTCCCCACTTAAAAGAGATCTTATAGTAAAAGAGAAAGATAGACCAAGTCATACCTAGAGACATCAATGAAAAAAGCTAAGGCAGGAAGGACTGCAGAGAAGTTGCTGCATGTCGTTGGTCACTAAGGCAACCCATTTTTAAAAGAATCATCATACATTACCACCTGAATAAGCAGTTTTGTATCTCTTCTAAACTTTGCTTTAAAAAGCAAAGTTGAAACAAGAAAGCTTCAAAGTGGATATAAGGAAAACCTTTTTCACCATTAGGAGAAACAAGCAGTGGGACAGACTGCCCAGGGAGGTTGTGCTGTCTCTATCCTTGGAGGTTTCTCAAGACCCACCTGGATAAAGCCCTGAGTAACCTGGTCAGACCTCACAGCTGACCCTGTTGTGAGCAGTGGGTTGGACTAGAGAGCCCTTTTAATCTGAATTATCCTATGATCTTCATCTTAAGGCAGGTATCAGACAAACGTGACTGAGAACCACTATGATACTGCAATGGATATGAATGTATAGTAGTCAAGGCACTAAATACTACCTGAATGACGAGGCTTTTTATTCTGAAGTTCTGCACAGATTACTATGAATATTACCGTTATGAATACAGTGGACAAAGCAAAAATGAATTTGTTTATAATATTCCTCTTACCATGCTCTCTAGTCTCCATTAAAACGTACCATTGCAGAATCATTAGTGTACAAAGCCTTGAAGGTTTTGGTGAAGACGCAGAGAGTGACACAGGAGAGTACACTGAATGACGAGTAACGTGGCTAATCCTGGTGTATAGACTAGAATCTGAACCAGGCTTTCAGACAGCAACAGATGTTATAAGGCTTCAGACAGCTGGCCACAGCTTCCACTGCTGTGCTTGCAATAGCTACACAGAGGCAGGCTGTGGAAATAAAAGATCTAGGTGGTATTGCAAGATCTCTACGTATCTGTGAGATCTCTCTGGTTGGGGGGGGGGGGGGCGGGGGAAGGGTACTTTCATGTTACAGCTCCTTTTGGCATACAAAAAGGATGCAGTGGTAACGTTCCTGAGGACTAAACCAACGCCCCTCAGACACTACATGTGGCTGCTATGAACACACTAGCTCCACTAAATCAGTAACACTCCTTTAAAGGAGTACTGCTTCTATATCCATAGTTTGTGTTGCCTTATGTTTTCTGCCCTTTACCTACTAACTTTTATGTAGCAAAATATACCTTAGTGGGTCGCAGACTGGACTAAGCCCTGAGTACCCAGAAACAACACCCAAGTTTTATGTGTTCATCCTTTTTTTGATGGAGCTGTACCCTCCTTCCATTTTGCTATTCAGACACTCAGACCACCATCTTAGAGATTTTATCACTGGAGTTATTCACAAGATTGCCAGCCTTTTGGAAGTAATTTCTTCTTCCATCGCACAGATCTACAGGGAGAACTTAGCCTTTATAGTGAAAATCCTAATGTCAAAATTTACTTTTTTAAATTAAAACTAGATCCAGTAGTCAAACTATTTAGATTGCATTTTGAACCTTCTTGAACAAAGTCTGTTGAGCAAGGATGCACAGAGTATTTATGACAATATATCACTAATAGGATCTCCTCAAGAAATTCAAACCTCTTATGAATTGGTCAGAAGGAAATTTCAACTATGCGTTAAAACCTCTCTTTATGAAAGTCATATATAAGATTTCTTTCTCTTCTTTCTGTATTCAGAGATTTCACTATAAATAACTACTTAGAGTGAGGAGAACACATTCCTTCAGTTAAGTATTTATTACAGAAAGGACATTATATACTTTCATACTAAGGTGTGGTCCAGTAATTCTAATCATTGCCCTAACATTGACTCCTTGTCTTGTTAGCAAAAACTAATCCCATGTGTAAAAAGAAGATTAATTTTTTTACTTTAGCATTTGGTATTCCTGTATGCTTCTTATGACTTGATAACCAATTAGCTTAATCTTCTTTATATTTACCAGATTCCTTAATAACTTTTTTTTTCTTTTGACAGAAACTCAGATTTCCGTTCTTTTTCCCTTGGCTGAGCCTGATGGATCTCATGCCCTTACCGCCTTAACTCCACAAACTTCACCCCATCTCTCCCTATAGCTAGGCAGTTAGCAAGTTTTTTAGACAATTCTTCATTCCAGTTCTTCAGCAACATCTCTGAAAACTATCCTTTCTTCTTTACATCTAGGGCTGAAAAGCTGCATATCAAGTCTTAACTATTCCAGACTCTTCGTCTTGGTGCCTTCTGTCATATTCTGTTTCTTGGAATAGTTAAAATTTCTTTTATACTTCCATGCATCTGAATTCTGAAACACTTAACAAAGACAACATCTGTGTATTACAAAGCTGGGACTCTTGAAGGACTTCACTTGGCAGTCCTGCACAAAATGAACATACCAGAATAGAAATTCCCAAAGGCAACATATCAAAAGTCATAACTGCCCAGAATCATTCGTGTGAGTTTCACAGCACCTACACTGATAATTTGTTGCCGCCTTCCTGGCAAAAATGTACCTATGCCAAGTACACTATGGAATTTTAAAGTTACAGCATATGCATTCCAGTTTTAGTTAGAACTCAACAAAGTAATAGAAATGGAAGCAAGCATCGGATTGTCACAACAGAGGCCAGCATCGGAGAGGAAGAGCTCCTTCACAGGAAGTTGATTCGAATAATTTCTTCCCTGTAATTTCAGTTGAAAGTGTTAACCACAGTATGTAATTAACTCAACAATGAAGTTGAAGATGAAGACCTTATAGTACCTCTCTCCAAACTGTAAACATGCTGCAACACAGAATCATCAGTGCTACGGTACTCATGTCCCCACTTGAAAAATCTGTATGTTAAAACTAAACATTGCACCCTTCTGAATTTGTATTTTGCAGCACAGGCACAGAGCACTAGAGGAAACAGGAAACACTGTGCTAACATGACTATAGTATTGATGAATAAAAACCATAACCCCCAGGCTAAGCTGCCAAATAAGTAGTGAATTAATTTCTGTAAAGTACTCCAATATTACAAAGGTGTGTTGAAAGGTGTCTGCTCATGTTTCAAATTAAACGCACTGCTGGTCAGCATTAGCACCTCAGCTTTGAACAGCAGCCATTTGCCTATAACACTTCAGGGGCTGGGAAAAACGGATTTGCCGTTCACACTGGAATAATTAGAACATGTCAGGAAGAATTAATTTCCTCATTTTTCAAAAGGATACACAGAAATTACCATGTTATTATATGACAGGGTCCCTTGGAGAATTGTATTAAATTTAATTTCTAGCGCAGCCCACACAACAAATTAAAGTCATAAATAAGATGGAAAGAAGCGGGACGCAGAGCATATGTTTATGGCAATGAGTGAAGCCAAGGGACCAGAAACAACTATCTTCATTTCATTTTATTTAAATCAGCCAGACACTGTGTATCTGAATGACAGCACTTGTTAATGGTGCTGAGATTATAGGCTCCTTAATTTCAGGAAACAGAAGCAGTCACTCAGTATTTGAAATGGGGTTTTTTTTCTACAATAAAGATATTAGGTTAAAGTCACTCCCTTTCGAGGCAGCTTCTCATGGCCCTGCAGCAATGTACAACTTCATAACATGAGGTACGCTTTTATTTTTGTTTTGTTTTGTCTTAGTAACAGAGGAGAGTTGACACAAGTATTTTTAACAGAAATGCAAAACCAGGAAAAAGTGACTGGTAACTGAGAGAACTAAATCTCTGGGTATGCAGAATATTCCAAGGGTGAGAAAGACGATGGGAATAGCCAGTTACCACCACGAATTTATTTGCTACAGTATTTAACTGCCAGTATCTAAAATAATTTTCTACTTTCAAGCAATCCCAAATGTTTTGATAGTACAACAAAAATCAATGCAATGTTACTACTTGCTAATATACCAATCACACGAACTTCAGAGCAAGACATACCTCTTCTAACATGCCTCAAACTCTCAGGTCTCTCCTCAGACCCAGGGAGCCATATGAAGTCCTTTTGCCCCTTCAGTAAAGAACTCACACTCACAGAAGGATTTGTGAAAGCGGTCATTTTATACAACACTGAAGTCAACCCAACTGTGCTTTAATAACATTTATAAAAATTTAATAAAGGTTTATAAAATATTAACAGTACTTTAACTTATTTTAATACCTCCTTCTATATTATTCTTTGTACATTTCAATTTTTAATTGTTGTGAAACTCATGCACTAAGATGTTAAAATCAGACAGAATTACACTGAACATCCTCTCCTGTCTCTATGCATCTGTAGCAAGTAAAAAGACTTCTTGTTCAAGCTTCTGTACGTACAAAGGCATGACAGTCAGTGAAATACAGGATTTGATAACATTAAACTCTGGAATACAGGTCAGCATAATTACTACTCATCTCTACTGTGAAACTGCTGCCTACCACAATATTGTATGAAATATCCTTCATTTTAAACCTCAGATGCTTGTAAGCATTACTCTACAATTATCAGAAATGAAACATATGATAACAGGTGATAAGGAAAGTTAACAGAAACTTTCAAAATGACAAAAACAATTGGTATAAAAAGATAGACTAGAGTTCATTTCTGGACAAGTCATTAACCATTTCTTCTTGATACCTGTAAAGTTTTTTTTTTCTTATAGCCATTTGCTGTGATACAGGGAAAAAAACCCTAGAAAAATCCTTTGAATACATTAAGCGGTGCACTACAAACTGCCAATATCCAGCTTGCAACCATTTCATCATGCTTGTTAGCTCAAGACAATCTTGAAAAGAAAAGAGAGTTTGCATACTTTAAGAAATAGCTGTCATGGATCTGAGCACTCCCTTGGGTGCAACAAACTTTAAATAATTTGTGAATCAATTAACTGGCGACTCTCTACATAACACAGATTTCACACTCCCAGGTCACTGCATTATCAGCTTGATACGAATCATAACATTTTGGAGAAAAGTTCATAATTGAAATCATTAATTAATTTAACAGGAGCTTTTAGTTATGCATAGCATTACACAGCTGTAAAGAAGCAGAGATCAATTAGTTGTTTCTCTGACAATTTTCTCTACTTGGTGGAAAACTTTGCCGTTTGTGAAGCATATTACTTTCATAGTCTTTTAAAGCTATTTCAAACTCAAAATGCTCAAAATTATTTTATACAATTCTAAGGCAAGAAGAAAAACTCATGTACTGTAAGGAAGAATCAACTATGACTTTGCAGCACCAGATATTATGTAGTTACCTGCATTCCTTTGGACTTAACAGAAAATAAAAATAATGATATTTAAATAGGGATCGAATACACTTCACAGAAAAACAAACATAACCAGGATCCAAAATGATTGATTCATATTATTGAATTTGTTTACTTCTAACATAGCTAATAAGTGAAATGTAAGAAAGCTGCAGCACTTCCATGAGAAATGCATCAGCATTATAGGAGAAACGTTTGCAAAGTGTACAATAAAGAGGGAAAGTTTTCACTAGAATTGACTTGGTGACAGCAGAAGTACTACTACCTCTCCAAAGAATTCCTTTACAATTATGAAAGGCTAATATAGAATCATGAGAAAGATTAAAATAATGGAAAACACTTTCTGCAGTGAAGCAGCCAAATGGCTTACTCCATCAAATTGGCTGAAGAAAAAAACAAGACTTTAGATCAGAATCTAGCAGTATGCACACGGAAAAGAAAATATGGTAACAGAGGATTTTTCAACCATACAGGCAACCATGGCTGTAAAATTAGACTAAACCAACTCAGACTAGAATTATGCTACACAGCTTAGTAAGTGAGATAAATTAAACACTCAAACAAATTAACAAAATGTTCTGGTACGTCGACTATCACTGTGCATTTTACCAGTCAGGCTACATCCCACAAAGATATATCCTCTAGTCTAGCCATAGCTAGGGGACTTTAGGGGCAGTCCCATGCCTGCATTATGCAAGTCACACTAAATTATTACTATGGACCATCTAGTCTTAAAAATTATGAACCTATTAAAGCTGGAGTTTTTTAAACATGCATGTGGACTTTCACCACTGGACTTTCATGCAAGCACTCAGGGAAACACCACGATTAACCTCTGGCCCATAGTCATATACTCACAGCTCCTTTGATTAGTTTTTCCTGAAGGATGGACATCTAAACCTTTAAAAGCCCACAGTTTATAATAAATACAGACACTGATTTAGCATAGTAATCAGTCTGGATGAATTTGGTCTAAATTTATTATCAGTGCATGAAGATTAAATATTTTCTGTCCTGTACCTTTTGCCTGCATTATCAATTGAAAAAGTAACCTTAGCAGCAGCAGTACCTTCAGTTGAAAGGACTCTACTTTTAGTTGGAGGCTCTACACACTGTAATACAAATAAAATAATAACAATAGGAATCCAATAACGCCCATTTCATTAATATCTCGCACTTTTGGGGAAACAACTTTGCAGTTCTTCATTCTTATGACATGACAGTCAAGTGGACATTTCATGAACATTTACTGATATGGAAACTGATACATAGACGTCTTAAACAGCTCACTCAATGACACACAAATGGCAACATGGGACTAATTTAGAAATTGTGCTTCCAAGTCTGCTGAACCAGATTTAGCCCATTTTGCATTTCAATATTGCTGTACAGATGCTTTCAAGCACTAAAAACAGGATATCTGATTTGAAACAGTATAGGAATTAGTATTTTTAAAAGAAAAAATAAGAAAAAAATCTTTCTAGTAGGTAAAACCAATTTTCCAAAATATTGTTTCACTTCCTATAAGTTTGACAAATGCCACAAATTATGTTTCAGTATTTAGATCAATTTGTTTCTAATTCATGATCCTACAAAAAAAAAGCAAAGCCTACCCTGTTCAATCATCATAGGGACTTCATTTATCCTAAATACACTAAACTGAAATGAAGTATTTTCAGAAGAGTAAGGACTAACTAGATGCTAATTTAAAAACAAAAAAAAGATTGAGAATAATACTGAAAAATAAATACATCAGGTTTTGTACTTGCCTTCACTTTAAGCTACCATCATTAAAAACTCATTTTTAAGTTTTCGCATTTAGGACCTGAAATCAGAGGACTATGTTTTAAAATCATGTATGTATATATACTTTTTTTTTTTTAATTGGACAAGTTTTCAAACTATTCAGCAGACCATAGAGTATCAATTACTTCGCAGCAATTATTCAGCCATCCTAGTTATTTAACCTTCATCATCTTCCTTGTCTTCTTTTTATCAAGAAATTACTTTCTAAACATACCACCTAACATGCTCTGAAGAAGAATAGGAAGAAAATATAATATGAATCAGAAACCCTTTTGGTGATTCACATGGAATGGTAATGTTATGAATCCATTGCTGAATACTCATCAGACCATCTCTCAGGGCCCCATTAAAACCATTAATTACATATTTGAACAGGAGTTATTATATATTTTGAACATATTTGAACATGACTAATTTGAACATGGTCCAACACAAACCCATCTCTATGCAGTCTTATGATACAGTTTCAAATCTAAGCAGAAGCGGTCCTTATACTTACTGTTTTTCAAAAGCCTAGACTGCTTGCTATGAAGACAGCAGAACTCAACCAAAAATGTCTAAGGCTTTAACTGGTACAAGAGGAAAAGCTCTTTCCTGACAACAACAGAGAGCACTGCTCTGGAGAACATAAAGGAATTTGATGAGGGCATTGGTGGGGATCTCAACCATCTTGGAAAGTAATGTGCTATGCAACAAGAATTCCTGGCAACTGAGATGATCCTCTGAATAAAAAAATCTAAAGTACAACCTTGATCAAACTACAGCCTTCAGAGACACAGCCAAGCAATTATACAGAAAATAGAGCAAAAGAGCAGAGTTTTGACCCAAATGTTGGCTCCCTCCTTAGCTGGAGATCCACAACAGAGAAGGAAAAATAATATGAAGAAATGGTTCACTATGCTTTACAATTAATTTACTGATTGGCTGTATAAGATTCCAGATGTTCCAGCTCCTGTAGGTATGAGCATGACTCCAAATTAAATAGCTCAACTGCCAGAGATATTGGGAAACCCTAGCATTGTCACAGCTGAAAAGGAATCTCCCATATACCGCTCGCTCTCTTCTCTGATTGGAGGCACTACCACGGATCTTCCCTTGGAGATTTTTCCCTCTCTTGACAGGTCAGAAATTCAATTAAATTGCAACACCCTTATGGGCCTGGGAGGTGACAACTTCCCATTCCCCAGTATGGATCACAAATGTTTGCCAACTTTTTCTTGAGAAATCAATAGCAATTTTTCAAACGCAATTTAATATATAACTTATTCAGCTAGCACATTATCCTCAAATATTCTACCCCTAGAACATCTGAAATCAGTTTCACATACAGACTCCAACAGGTTTGGGTGCTGTCACAAAGCTTCAAGGATTACTAAGAATGTTTCCCGTTCACTACAGTCAGCTCCAAATCAGCTGTACTAATACCAGTTTTTGTAGTCTGAGGCAGATTTGTTGGTGGGGTAAAAGGAAATTTTTACAGTATAAAAAGTCTGGCCTGTTCCCTCTGTGAGTTGAAATGTAGAAAAAAAATTGTCATCAAAGATCCATAGAACTTCTTACTGATGACATCTGTCTTCAGTTATTATACACAATATCTACAAATATGCCATTAATGAGTTTTCTGTTTTGTTATGAACACTATGTTGCACTCTCTAACCACAGAACTCACAAACTTCAAATAGGACATGATATACAGCAATGGCATTTGTGCTCATCTGAGACTCACTTTTTATTTGTGGATCTCAAAGAACTTTGTAAAGATGAATCAGCATTACCTTTATTTTACAAGGGGCAAAACCCAAGCTCAGAGGACTTATCTAACCCATTCAAAGACACACTAGGATACAGGAGAAAATAGGAGCACCAAAGTATCTAATTGGGTATCCGAGTTAGGAGCATAAATTCTCCTACAAGCAATGGAAATAGTGGAAGGCAATTCTTCGCTTGTGCACCTGGAACTGCCTGATTGGGAGGGTTATACAGTGCCTGTACAGCAATGCTAATTCAGGCACTTTACAGTCCTAAAGTGACACACTGACTCCCTGACTCCCACCATGATTTTTGAATCTTTCCCAAGGACCAAAGTGGTAGTTCATGAAAGCTTAGAGAAATGCAGGCAGGGGAGAGGAGGAGTGGTGGTTTTTGGTTGTTGTTTTGTTTTGTTTTTAAATAGACCACACCAATTTTGTGGGCTTTATTATTTTAGAGCAATATTTAGTATCTTCCCTATGTCAGGTACTTACTTTGGAATATATTTTATAATTAAAATATATATAGCAATACATAATAAAATAAATTGAAATCCAGGAATTACTGATGGACCTTAATCCTATTCAGTAAAATAAAGCTCCACCCACAAGCTCTCCAGTCATTATTCTTTCATCTCCCACAATTTTCCGTTTCTTTGAATATCTGCAGCACCAATGAACCTTCACAATCTTATTTTAAAATATATTTTGTTTTCTTTTAGCCTTATATAAATTAATACATAGGCCAGTCTATCAACAACTTTCAGCCTTTGTGATCTGAAATTTTCCCTATGGAAAAGATTTAGGCCAAGCAGGCTCCCCTACTTACAAAATGAAGATGATATGAAGGACATGATATGACTCAGAATGCAATTTCCACTTCAAATAAGTCACGTTATCATTTGGCACTTTTCATTAAGGCACAACAAAAAAATCTGTGTCATAGAAAACAGGCTTTCAGTTACCTCAGAACTCTTCAAAATAAAGGAATAAAAGCCACAACGGACACATTTGTGTAATTAAGACTCAAGATTATTTTAAGGGTGATGCCTTCCCTTACTAGTTACAAAGTGCCCTTTTGATGCCATGGAGATGAAAGGACAATTTTAACAAAGACCTCTCAGAAAAAAAAAAACCTACTGCTACGTGGCTATTTTATTCACAGAACGTAATGGTCAGTAGCCAGCTGTCCAAGCAGTAAGAATATCAGCAACATAGAGCATATTAGTAAACCAAAGATCACCATTTACATTTGTTTTCAACTCCTAGAAAAAAAAAATAACCAGAGAAAATTGTCAAGACATTCAGCTAGCTGGTAAAGAACACCCAGTATATGAGGGTCCTTAAGAGCCCTGTCAACCTGTTCTTGGTGAGCGAATTCCTTGTTGTGCTGGGGTTCGACCACAGATATCTGCAAGGCATGAATCATAAACACAAGTCATAAACACCAGGTACACTTACCAATGTGTTTCAGATCATCCAAAGTCTGCCTTGTATTTGATATGTCATGCTGAATATTCAAAGTTTGTCAATAACTAAAGCATAATTAAATAATTAACAGATAGATCGCTGGTATGAAGCATTAGGGTCCCACTACTCAGCAGGCTGCTTATAAAGCTCTAAAATATCATCCACTTTCTCTCTGAGAGCCTCTTAAACATTTTCTACCATGGGTTTGTTGAAAAGTCTGTCAAACCAAGTTTAAGTGAAAAATTAGGTTCTGAAGTACAAAGATTTCTTTTCCTTTAGAGAAGAGTCTGAAAATAAAAATAAATTAAGAGTCTGAAAATGAAAATAATGTCTTTTAAAAAGTGTATTATTGTTACAAAATTGACCTCCTGAAACTTGTAATACAAGTTCAGGTTATTTTTTCCAATGATGAGGTTTCCCCCCCACTCTTTTTATTACTCCCTATTGGTTTTTGGGGGTTGGTTTATATTATTATTTTGTTCCTGTATTTTATAGGCATGTCTAAAATTAATTACATCTGTACCACATAGATTTCTATTAATCTTTTAATTTGCATAGGAACAAAATGTACTTTGGTACAACGGCAGGGGTTTACTTATCATGTCACGTTTCTGCAAAACACTAGCCTGACCCTGTGAATCAGTACACCCTGCCAAAGGAAACAATGGGTCTTGCCTGTAGTTTATTTATCTGGGAGCACGTATGTCAACTTTATAACACTGCACTGCACTACTCACTGCAAAATGCTGGTCCAAAATTCACTGAGGTATTTACCTGGACTCTTCTGATTTCTTTCTTTCCAAAGTGGCCACAATGCTGGTGACCAATGAGCTCCTCGAGGGTAAATAGCTAGTATTTTAAAGTCTTACTATTCTCAATAATTTCTTTTCATCAGGCATAGTCTCTAAAGGAAACTTGTGGCCTGTCACATGTTTCTTCAAAAGATATTGCCTGTTTCAGAATTCCCAGAGTATTAAAGTAGATGTCTCTGGAGGTTCCTTTACACATTTTTGTGTGTGTAAATTTTGTGCTTTTCAGTCACCCAAATATAATAAAGCCTGGTTTGATAGTACTAAGAATTCTCCCATTTAATGTCTAGGAAATTGCAGGAAATTTTTAATTTCCTTTGATACTCTGCTGTATTTATTTCCCTTCTCTTCTTGGGACATCCTGCAGAATGTAACGCTCACAAGCTGTATTTTGTGATCCAAGAAGTACCAGGGAAAACTGTTACATTAAAGTCTCTGCTGGTATGGTGTCTCACTATTCCTAGAAGTTTAGCTTTATTGCAGAACACCATGGTGCCACTTTTTATAGACCTGTTACAAATGACTGATGACTTTTTTGGGGTTGTTTTGTTGGGCGGGTTTTTTTTGGTTTGTTGGGGGTTTTTTTGTGAGGAGCTATGTTAGCATAGTGTGAGCATAAGAATCTCATTTTTTTTGGACATTTTTGAAAATATCTAACAGTCATAGATGTACAGAAACAATTGGAAATGCAAACTCTAAAGGCACAAATCTAATGAGACAAAAAAAGAAGATTCCTTTGCTTTGTTTTACATTTTCGAGGGAAGACATTACATTCAAGTTTTTACCACTTGCAATAGGCAAACCTGGAACTTAATGCATATAACCTTTTGTTGTTGAAGATCGGACCATCACTTGCAAAACAAATACATAGGCATTTGCAAATTTAATAGCTGTACCTTTCTGAGGAATTCCCATTTAAAACATTCCATATGAGTCCATAAAGTCAATAAATATTTTTAGCTTGAAGCAGATCACAGATACATCCAAACAATGAGAAAAGGCCAAAATATATTATGCAAATTGGATGTATTTAGCATGAGCTCTCTGCAATTTCTATATAAACAAGTGATTAGAAAATTCCCTTCAAAGACCAATGTCACTGGTGCAAAAATTTCACAAATTCATTTACTGCCTAATGAAGTACATGTATTTTTGCTTGGAGTTATCACAAATAGTATGTTAGTTATCTATAAACAGAATAGATTTTAATGATGTCTTTTGTTTTAAAAAATCTTACAACATCTGCACATTTTAGCTCTGGTTTTCTATGATGTAAGAAAAAAGAAGAAACAAGTCATCATTTTGTGATAACCACAGAAAAAATGAACTAGTTGAACATAGGTAACAATGGTTCAAACTACGGACACAGCAACAAGCCGAAAGACTTCTCAAAATCCTCAATCCACACACACTAAAACATTTACTGATAATCATTGATATAACTCTCTAACTTGGGAGCAATTATAGAAATATCAGACTCGTCATTTTTCAGTTTACTGAACCGAGACTTTTTTTTTAATCTTGCAACTTTACCACAGATGTTTCAAAAGACATTCTGCAGGCAAAAACAGGCCAAGTAACACATGTGAAGGATTCATTACAATCTACAGAGTAAATAAGTCAGAATAAACGTTTACATGGAGGAAGGCCTAGAAGGAGCTCATATTTCCTTGTTTGTATGTGTTTTAGTCAGACCCTAAATGTAATCTGTACGTAGTTTTTTGTGGTTTCATAAAATGTTGTTAAACTGTCCAGCTTGGTGATAGGTACTATACGATGCTGCAAAAGGTTTACTGTTCTCAAACTCTTAGCGCTTTAGAAACAAACAATCACTTCCATCTGCAAAAGGCAGCTGAATAAAAATAAAAACTAAATTGTAGGAGAAAGAAACGCATAGACAGCAGGGAAAAAGGATCAACCGCCACAATTTATTGCTATAGTTTAAATGGTGCGGCAACTTTAACATGGTAGCAGAGGCAGGGCACTTACAGCAATATTATTCTTATTAGAGCAGTGCACTGTCAGAGAAAACAAGAGTTCATTCACAGACATTAAATACAGCAGAGAAAATGTGGGGAAGTGATTTGTACTTCATGGCAAAATGGTATATCCTCCCCTTTCCTGTTATGATCTGCACTGGAACATACCAGACAACCAGTGAATGTGGTCCACTGTTCAAAAGCAAGATTAACTGAGATGCTCCATGGCAAGCAAATAAATTTGTTTCCAGTGAAATAATTATTCTTACAGAATGTCATCCTCTCTCACAGCATAAAGAGACAGGTGATGACATTCAATAAAATGTGATTTTTATTCCCATTTTCTTGACACGAAGAGATATATGACTTACTCAGCTCCTTTGAATTATATGCTCTGAGGTCATGTCTTATTTTTTTAGAATGCCATCACTGACTACATAATAGTTAAGTGACTAGGAAAAATGGGAATATTATTTTCCATTCAATATAATCCTGTGTAAGTATCTGAAAGAGCAGCTATTCATGTAACGTGCCCAGCAATATTGTAGTCTTTGTTTCTGTATTTTCAAAAGCTAATCCTACCTACATTTGAGCTACTTAGGCATATCTATAGCAAGTTACTATGTGACAAGAGTTCCAAATATGACAAGAGCTATTATCTGTAAAGAAAAAACAGAATCTATAACTCTTTGTACCATCTAATATTCTTTAGCATTTCAAGTAATTAGCAGCTTATTCCAAAAACATTTGAATAGTTAACAGATTTGATACCTATGGTTAATCCTCATTAAAATTACGATTACATGATATAATTACATGTAAATAAGAAGAATGAATTCAATAAAACTCTTACCCTTTTCAATGTTGGGCACTATGTTGGGAATCATACAGTATGTACAATTAGATTTATACTGCTAGGCTAAAAATATTGGTGAAGATCTAAAAATGACGAACAGTGCCTTTTAAATTAATGTCTTATTAGTTGAGTGAAGTACACTGACAAAGAATAATTTATGCTTATTCAAACTGCTCTCGACATCTTCAGGTGTTTCCAAATGAGCTCACAGAAGAGTGATTAAATGCATCTGATAACAAGCCACACATTGCTGAAATTACTTACCGCCTCATTTTATGATTAATTAAACATGTAGATTAAAGTTGCAAAAGAATTTAGATTAATGAGCAAGTTAAGTCTTGCTGATATAAGTGAATTGGGAATTGGATGCTCTGTGGAACTTTATAAACATGCATTTTATAATGAGTAAGACAAGGCTACATGTTGAATCCTGGCCACAAGGGCCTTTGACGATGCAGTCTTTTTTAACATGGTTTGACAGCTTTCAAATAACATTCTACTATAGACTTTAAACTTTGTGCATTGCTGTAAAACATGAGACTACATAACTCAAGTATTAGGAGTACGATTATTTCAAAGCTCTCCAAGGTAATGACCCCCTGTAGCAGCAGCTGTTCAGAAAAATTACAAGCTCAATTGTTATTTTAATCAGAGAGAGTTTAGTAGTTAAAAGCAGTTATGCAACTAGTAAAATTATACAACACTCCATCGGTAGCCTTATAGCATCCTTTATAGTCCTGTTCTTCTCCAATTCCCCCACCCAAAAACCTTGGTCTTATTAGTAAAACTGGGTGCTCAGTCATTCATGAAAAATTCAAAGCCATTTATTAAGTCTGGTTTCTGTGCAAGGCAAGGTAACATTTAAACTTATGATGATTCTTATCAGCTCCAAGAGTGTGTCAAAATATCTGCTAGATTTGCCAAGTGTCCAATTTTTCTCTTTTAAGATCAGCTATACCTAATCCACATAGCTTAGTCAGTGTCAGAAAGCCAAGTTGGACTTTATGACTTTGCAGGGCAAGAGCAAATCAGATCACTCATGCAAACATTTGAAGTTTACTGAATTATGAAGAAGGAAAACCTGAATGCATTTGTACGTTTTACATTCAACTTCCAAAATGCTAGGACAGTTCTGCTCTTCTGTTCCAGTCCAGGATAATTATTTATTGCTCTGAACACATTCCTGATACAAAACCTCAATATACTGCAGAACAAACTAGAAGCAACAAGGTATGAACTAAAACAAGTTTTCTTCATGATATGCTGGAAATACCCATGATTGATAGAAAGTTTCTTTTTCTTCAAGAAGTGAAAAAATAAGTTTACAGTCAAATAAAATGGCTTAGCTTGAGTGAATAAATGCAAGTCAATAGCAAATCCACAGTAGTGTCACAAGGCAGGTTGTTTTTATTTTTCTACCTTTGATATTCAGTGGAAAAAAAAATATCTCACGGTAGGTCATTATTTGATAGCAGATACTAAATACATATCTGATGTCCTTAATTACTAGAAAATGGTCTAAACACAATGAATTTCATCATCCAGTTCACTTTTTTTCATGTATTTTTTTGTGCTCCTCTGTCATATGCATTTAATGTATTCTATCGAAAGAAACCTGGTGCCTAGATGTAATAATACAGAGGAGTACATAAAATTTTCAGAAACTAATATCCCAAAGGTTGTAAGAACACACCACAGCAGAACAAACAAACAAGTGACAACTTGCCACCCAGCACAGAGTCCAAAGGAACAAGCTACTGAAAAGGTAATTCTTCCGCTTAGCATTATGAATTCGAAAATGAAGGAATATATTGTCTTTCCCTAACTTTATTATCCTCCAGAACACATTTGTTCCCATCCCATAAGTTTACCACTAAAGACCACATTTCCTGGATTCAGCTATTTACTCAGAGGGCAAGGCAGCTCCACCCCTCTCCCTGTCACCATATTACACTGAAGCTGTATTCAAAACAGCTAAAAGAAGGAAATGGAATTATTGCACAAACAGATTTTTAAAGAGCGATCTGATCTTCACTGAAGCTCTAGGCTTCAAAAAGACTACACAAAAAGTACAGTTAGCAAATTAAACTTTTAATTAGTCAGCTAGCAAAGCTCTGTTCATTCTGTTTTCAACAGAAAACATCTTGTAATGTATTTTAAAAGACCCTAAAGAACACTTTCCAATGTATCAACAAATGAGAATTCTCATTCACGTTTTAAAGTGACTTGGACACTTCTAAGCATAGCTACTATAAAACTGCTGAAGGATTTAGACTCCTAAATTGAATTGACTGGGATTTTTCAGATACTCCAGCATTCTATAAACAAACTTACTACAGCTACCATGCTCTCTTCAAACTTTTGCCAAACCTACAGCAAAACTCTGACAGACATCTGCTGAAATTTCTGGCAGAAATTCCCGGTCATGAAGAGTCCTGGGAGGGTCTATTGTCAAGTTCGTCTGAGGCAGGTATCCGAAGCATCCCCTAGATATGCACAGTGAAACTGGTATTTTGAAATTGATACCGCAGTTCTTAAGTCTTCAGATACTTTAGAAGTGCTCTGGAATAATATACTTCTGCAGCTAAAAACCAAGATCACTTTTAACTATGCAGCTACTTCTAGCCTGTAAGCAGGTTAGAATTCTTATGCTACTAAGACACAAAAATTAAAGCATGCAGATGAAGCACAAAGATATGCAAGAACTATAACAAATATTTTGCCCTGGAGATTTGCCAGTGGAAAATGCTGCTAACTTGTCCATTTCTTCAAGAAGAGCATGTCCAGAAAATCCCATCTACTGCAGAATGATATGTTTTCACAGACAGAAGACTGCTTCAAAGCCATCAATCAGAGCTGACTACAGAGAAGGATCCTCCTACTCAGCTGTTCTCCAGAATTAGATCTTTCCAAGATATATATATGAACAAAACCTTAACTACAGAATTAATGAAAATAACTCTGATTTATAGTCTGTATCTTATTTACACATATCTCTTCGATTGTAAGAAAACAAACATTGAGAATTATTACCCTTTTCTTTTTTTTTCCCTACCTCAGAAATAGCACAGAAGCATTGCTAAAGGTTGTACCAAAGAACATCCTGGCTTCCTGGCTTTTGTGTGTCCCATACTGTTTGACAGAAGAAATCAAAGACGTAAAACAGTTTGAAGTTAACTGCGTCAAAAGAAGACACCTCCACACTGTAATATAGAATAACAGAAGCAACCTTAGCTGGAAGAAATTAAGGAGTGGCCTTTTAAGTCATTACCGTACTAACGTATGAAACAGATATAAAATTCTCCTGCTGGTAGAACTGACTTGCATTCAGGATTGATGGAAGGAATGTTAACACAAGAATAAGCCCAATATGTACCACTAAAAAATGGACAGAAATATGTACATGTGCCAATAGCATGTGGAGACAGATAGCCCAAAGAATGCTCAGATGATATTTGACATCACTAGCACATGACAGACTGCATTATATTTAAAGATAAGAACCAGGATGACATGTTTAAGCTTCCAGAGCTCTTCATGCTCCTTTCTCACTTAGCTTCTAAGATCTATCTTGAATTAACCTTAAGCATCTCCCCATGCAAGTGTAAAAACAGAGGAAAAATAAGGAGCATCTGCATATTCTATCCCATGACACAGCTGACATTTTATCAATTTTGTAAGATGAATTAATGCAAAGGATGACTTCACAAAAGTCACTTTGATATAACTTAGAGGTAGTAAAGCTAAATTTAGATTAGCTGAATTAAACTAATTCTAATGAACTTGTACTGAAATGCCCCCACAGCAGTGGGTAATTTACCCTGTTTGTTGAATACAGATGTATCCTGTGGAAAAAAAAAAAAAAAATCAAGCAACTATCTTATAATTTCTGTATCCTTGACCAGTGTCAAAATAAGACTCAGAAAAGGATTCCCAATACCCTGTATATGAGGTTCCACTCCTGACTGAGAATTGTGGGTAAAGCTATCTCTTCCCTCCTCCTTTTGAAGGATCTAGAAGTTAATATTCCAAAATACTAAAAAAATATTGTAAGGTACTCAGATATCATGGTGATGATGACAAGAGTGGGTACCCAAAGATAGTTAACAGGAAGGTTCAATAGGCTTATGGACTGTTACATTAGTGGTTTTCAGAGTTTGTCATCTCACACAGATGAGATTACAGAGGAAAAAAAAAAAAGAGAGAAAAAAAGAGAAGGAAAAAAAGAGGGGAAAAAAACCCCCACAGATTCCAAAGGGAAAAGAGAATTCACTGTTCCATTATCCTCTCCAAATCAAGATTTTGAAATAACATTCAGGTATAGATATCTCTTTTTTGTCTTGGAAACTGATTATTATTCATATTTATCTGAAATCTAGCAGGTAAATGCTAGATATATTCAACAGAGAACCATAGAGGAAGATGTTTTGGAGGGACATCCCTTGTTGCATGTTACTCGGTTTTAGCTTAAGCCAGCTGATCTTCATTTTGCTCTCTACTGGGTATTCAGAGAGCACCAGAATTGGGTTTTATCATTCCAGAAAGCCACACGTCTCCTATGTATGGCAGAAATTTAATCTCAGTGGATCTCACAGCAATTCCATCAAGATACTAAATAAGAGCAAGAAAAAGCATAGGGTTGTCAAGCACTACAGATGAGCGCTCTGGGAGCAAAGAACTAGTCAACCACCATGTGTCACAGGCTTTTCAACATATTTCCATTTTTCCATGGGATTAGTTGAAGAATGAAAAGGAGAGTTTGGCAACCAAATATATGTCTCTGCTTAGAGAGAACTAAGCAGAATGAGGACGGATTACTTCCCTTATTTTATGGGCAGGAAAAGTCATTCATCAGAATGACAAATGCTGTACCTTTATAGGCTCAAGGCCCATCTGTGAAGGTCTCAGGATCTGAGCAATTCAGTGGTACTATTGTGAACTCATTGCTACTTTTCTGTTAATTTGCTTTTAAAAAAAGAAATTTAACCGTAGAAAATAACTGCTGAGGACACCAAATGACAGCGCTTTTAATAATAACCAACCATGTGAATACCTTAGAGGATAAGTAGGTTGACTCAAGCTCTAAAAGACGAAGACACAGATGTTTTTTACTGTCGTTTTTTTATTTGTTTTGTTTTGTTTTTTTTTTTTTTTTTTTTTTTTCAGGAATGGCAAGGAAGGCCATGAATGTCAGTTTGTGTTTGTAGGAGTATCTGTGTGAATGGATCAGACATTTAGAAAGAGTGGATTGTTTTGTGACGCTCATGAAACATAGCAATGAATTATCAGAACTAAAGAGTAATCAGGAGTAAAAAGGAATTCTTATGTTCGCATTAAGAGCTATGAACCATTCAAGGGCACTGCCAGGTCCAAACGATGTTAAAAAACCTAATGGGGAAATATCAGGAAAGAATTTAAATGCTGGTGAATCAGGGATTCTTTTCCACTTGGGATAGAAGAAGGGGGGGGAGCGTGAGAATTCAAATTTATAAAGACCTTATGATCTTTATTGCCACATTAAACAGCAACTTCAGTAACTTCTCTCAGAAATTTTTTGTATTTGTAGCTCTGTAGATTAACAGGATGCCCAAACTAATCTGGGAGTCTAGAAACAGGACTAAGTGGATATTCTCAAAAGATTGTATTTCAATAGACCTCTCATGAATTGAAGCTTGGATAGGAATATAATGACTACTCCACTTCATCATCTAATATCTGTTAAAGACATTTAAATACTTCCTTAGTAATATTACTTCCTCTGGTTACAACAACTGCAGACTGAGACGTCCTGGGAAAATATTCTCTTATCTATAGAGCCTCTGTTTTTCTGTTACTATGAAACTTCTATCCTTCATTAACATTCAAATCACCTTCTTTCTCTGCAGCTGGTGGAGAGGCACTTCACTTTTTTGTCCTAGCAGTGATATAGCAGAACCTTTAACCAAGAACAGGATGTGTCTGGGATCACCTTTAAAGTTTGTAAACTCTTCGGTTTTTTAGAAGCTTGACAACAAAACAGAGAAACTGTCCAGTAAATCGCTGCAATTAGGAATCATCCTTTTCTGTATTTTTTCCCCCTGTTTTTAGAACTGGTTTTTTAAATGTACTGCCCTTAAACGCTGCATAAGAGGCTATTCCACAAGATGGTTCTGGTGAGATAATTATTTTCTTTGTTTAAAAAAAGCACAATCTCAAAAATATGCTGCTTTCCCTAATACCAGGTAACTTCCCTCTCTCACTCACAGAAATACTGAAAATTGTAATCCTACATCTTTGAAGAAAGAAAGAACATTTTAGGACAGCCGAATTCAAGACTTCTATCGGCATCATCTATAAGGCTTAGAAAGTGATTTTGCAAACAGACATTTGCAACATTATCAGAGAGATCTTTAGGCTGGTCAAATTTGGCAGAGGAATTGGAAGGTACGTTTGCTCTGAAAACTAGATTACTTAGCTGAGTCAAAGAGCTAAAAGGCTACAACTGTTCCTTTTAGTAACATCACCTATACATTCCCAGGACAGATTTACATATTTATGAAATATTTCAATCACTTTTTATATGCAGTACTGGGGGGAGGGTGGGAAGTACCTGTTTTAATGGCTCTAGCTGATTATTTGGGAACTCCTAACCTCAAGGTTAAATACCAATTCCCAAAATGTTTGAACATTCTCAAGCATTATCAACAATGAATATTTAAAGACAAAGTTTAATGTATTTATTATAAATACAATTTCCCTCAAAAAAATGTTTCTTTGCAACTGGATAAAACACAGAGCATTTCTAGGTCCTGGATCTTAAGCTATAGTACTTATATCTATGTTAGGTCCGCATTCTATCTTTAAATTATTTATATTTAAAGTTAACTTTTAATTACTGATTATATTTTTTTAACGCAAAAATAATCCTCTTCCATTCTGTTCAGTATGCAATACTGTGTATGTTACTAAAGTCATTAATGGCAACATTGCTATTAAATTAACAATGAATGGTCAATCACTTTTTACTTCCCTGCTGGTTTTTAGTTTGTAGAATTTGTGGAACTATTTAACAATAGAAGGATCTTCTTTTGGTGTTCACTTAATTTTATAGTACCTAATTTGGAATAAAACAAAAATTTTAGTAGAATCAGAGACTACCATTTAAAAAAGACAGCTTAATCATCTTTTTAATATTTTTCTGTTTGATGTTGGTATTTATTAGTCATTCTCAAGTTTTATTAAGGCTATAGTGTAATTAACTTACTGAATTTGACCTTGAAAAAATTTTTTTAAAACTATCACATTCTAAGAGAAATAACATTAAGCTGCTGCATTCAAAGTACTGAAAACATTTCTTTCATGAACACTAAATGCTCTGTTGTGCTACATGGGAAGTGTATGACCATATCTCACACAATAACAACTTAGCAAATGTCTTTTTCATAGCCATCTAGATTCAAAATTCTCTACAATTATGAGTGGCCAAGGGGTTATTTCTACAACTGAAGCTTAATCTGAAAATAAGCTTTTGGTGCAAAATTATTGAACAATGGTAACAAGGTAAGAAAAGTGTGTATCTTCTGTAAAAATTAGAACATGCAGAACTCTGTACCCTTTAAAAGCAGTAAGACACTTTCTAGTGGTTGTGGGTAGCTTTAGAGTTACTAGTATCTCAGTAGTTTAAAATTGCACTTACTGAACTGTTCAGGTAGTAGCAGTTGCTACTGCTACTACTACTGTATTTCTAATTGTAATCAGTATTACAGCCATTCCTGGAGGCCTCCACTAATCCCTCTTTTGGGCACCAGACTTTGCCTTCCATGATAAGATTCTAGTTTAAAAATGGAGAATAGTTAGTCAAAGATTAAGAAATGGAACCAAGATGAAGTGAGCTGCGCAGAACCATAAAGCCAGGAACAGTTACCACTGTTGTAGGTCAACCTGACTGCTCACAAACAGTTATGACCTTGAAGGTTTTGCATTTTCTTAACTCATAAACACTTATTAAAAAAAAAAAAAAAAATCTCCTCTCTATATGTCCAAACTGGAAAGAATATGAATGGCCATGGAGAAGAACATTTAGGAAAAATATATCAGAGCATGGTACTAAGTAGAGTGGAGATTTGCACTGACTCTCAAGGAGAAACAAGTGCATGCAAGTTGATCCCTCCCATCTTTACCAATTCAAGCCATAAAATTAGTCTCTAGGATATAGCCTCGTACCATTTGCAGGTGCAGCTCCCCTGAATGCTAATGTCGATCACATGTGCTTACAAAGCAAAGCAAATTCCCCTAAATTTCATTGGGCTGGACAGAACAATATTTCAAAAAGCAGCTGTTGCTGGTAGTGTTCAAGTTTATCGGCAATCCTTATAAAACTGCCCCCAAAACACATACTGTATCTGATCTCAAGTTAAGAAGGCTTTTCTCTAAAGAGTACTGAATCACTTTAATGTAGATTCTAATGCTGCCTTACTCCACTTTCAAGGTAGCTAGTAAATTCAGCTTTACTACAGTACTATAAAGATGTGAAAGAACTGTAATAGCATCTAAAAATGAGCTGTTACCACTATACTGTTCAGTTTAGAAAACTCTAAACAGAATACTGATGAAAAATGTTAATGCTAGTTTGCTGAGTTGCCAAGAGGAATGAGATAAGACAATTCACTATATTTTTGTTATAAAATGTAAAATTATAATGTCCTAAAGAATCTGCCACAACTTCAAGGACTAAAAGGAAGATCTAAACAAAGTTATATTTCAGTAATTTAATTTTAAAAAAGAGCTATCCAGCAGCCATACTTACATAATCAGTACCGTCCCAGCAAAGATCTCAGTATTCACAGCATTTAAACTCCTGCAAAGACCTGTCAGTTACAATGAAGTACCTCAAAGTACTTAAAGCACCTTGCTGAATTAAGGCCTTAATCACATATGTATATACCTCTGAGCAGTTTGCATTAGATCACCAATAGAGTCTCAATAGACTGGATAAGTAGGGAAATTCAAAATGTTCTAATAACGTAAAATGTTAGAAATGAACCTTCAGTCTGTGATCCTTTAGCTTTGAGGAGGTGGACTGTCTCCTTTACCACATCCGTGCTTCTGACCCTGAATTTCCAGGCTGAAAATGAGTAATATCTTTCTTGGGCAATGATAATGAAACTATTTTACAGCCCCAGCCCATCCCCAGACTCTGTAGGCTAGGTCCATGGCATCACCTCAGTCCTGCACCTCATAAATGGCACAGAAGGTACTGAGAAAAGGCAGAAAGGGTAGGCAGTGTATCCCCTGGCATCTCTGCATGGCAGCTGGTGAGACAAAACAAAAAATCAGATCACTGCCTAGAGAGTCTATTGGCAACTCTCAGTTGCATCTGGGAACAATGGCCCATCAAAGCTAACTACGTATTGTTAATATCCCTACCTAATCCAGGCAACGGGAAAGAAAAGTACAAAGTCCTCTAGCAAATCCTACAGCCTTCCAATCGCTCACATCTTCGTTTTCCTGAGTCTTGTAAGTGTATACACAACCATTATTACAGCAGCTTCCCCAATGCTGCCATAAACAGTATCTGGGGCCAGGTTGGGGGTGAGGGGGCATTCACTGCTCCCAGAAGGCATTTTTTCCACATTTTCACATACAAAGAAGCTGAGGACGTCTGATTTCATGCTCCCACCTCAGCAGTTTAAGGATAAATTATGGTAGTGCAGAACTTCCCTACATGGGAATACTGGGGGCTGAGAAACCTGTTTCTGAGGGCTGGATTATGATTTTTGTAATACAGAATTTTTGAGCTATTGGGTTCTAAGCCTGCACAGTCTTAAGCTTGCAGCTATTGGCGTGTTTGACATTTTAAACTATGAAATACCAACCTATTTTGAAATTGTCCAAATCATTAGTTGTGGAATTTTCCTAGCACTTCATGAATACCACTGTTAATTGGGCAATTAACTCGAAACTACAGAATATGCTGTGATGGCATGATATGATATAAGCCATGTAAAAGAAGGAACAGCCAAGCAACTCAGTATGTTGAAAGATATTAATGAAGTGGCAAAATCTGCCAGAAAAATAATAATGGGTGATTTTAACTACCCCAATATTAACTGGTTGAATAACACATCTGTACATGGTTTGGAGAAGCAGCTTACTGATACTATAAATGGCTCCTTTTTGGAGCAGCTCCTTCTGGAGCATAGAGGAGGAGGAGTTCCACTCAGTTATTAATTTGTGTGTGTGTGTTTGTGTAGGAAGCAAGCATGGGTGTTCTGCTAAGCAACAATGGCCACAGGACAATGAGTTTGAATCTCGATGATGAAGTATTTCAAGTGGTAACCAAATAGTTAACGGCAGGTGGGGGAGTGAGGAAAAACCTATACACAACAGCCATCTCAAAGGGAAGGCTGTTTTGGAGGAACGAAGGAGTTTATTCACACACAGAAACAAACCACCAGAATTTAAAAAAAAAAAAAGGGTGGAGGGGGAGAAAGGCTGGCATGTTTCTGGGGTGAAGTGCAAGAATCTCTGTGGCCTTAAAAAAAAAAACAACACTCTTTGAATGCATGAATCCACCTAAATGCTTTTAACAGGACAGAATATTGATTACTGTTATAGCTTGCTGCTGAATATTGCACAATCTGAAACAAATCTATAATGCAAACTGTGGCAATCAGAATGTATAAATTCAGTTTAAAAAATTACAGGAGGAAAAAAATTATTATCTTTTCTTTCAATAATTATATAATTCAAGTAGATTGGCCTGTGAAGAGGATACATATATGTTATCTAAAGCACAAATCTAGGAATCTGGAGTAAGATTGCACAGCTCTTGCAGCTGTTTTGAGGAATACAGCAAAAAGATAACAAAATATGCATGGTTATGTTCCCCTCATCATTCTCTAAAAGTTACAGTTATGTCCATAAAAAACATCTTTAAGAACAAGAGACTAAAAACCAAGTAACTAACTTACAGCAAAGCTATGCACAGACATGGTAGTAACAGTTACTTCCCAGCTGTGATTGTCTAGGAATGGGGTTGTGAAGGATCAGAAGTGCAGCTTGTTTGTTCCTTGATCGTATTTCAAGACCTAGAGATTTAAGAACATATTAGGTTTCCATACTTGATCAGAAGAATCTTGGAGTGGGCAGCAACCAGTACCTGGTATTTCAGAGGCAAATGCATATACCTCAATTCATATCAAACAAATCTTTGGGTAAAAGATTCCTTTCAAACTTATTCACACTTCTTACAGAGATACTCTGTCAGGTTTTAATGAACATAGTAAGGAAGTATAAGGACTATTTGCTAGGGTGGGATGCTACCTTAATATATAATCAATTAAAAAAGGCCAATAACCTAGCAATGATAAAAACTTGCCCAAGCAAGATAGGATAAGAGAGTTCTAATAAATAACTGTTCTTTAGTGGATATGGGGCAGGGGGAGATCCAAAAAGTTGTAGACAAAATGGCTTTTCAAAAATTTATATTAAAATCTGCATCATGATTTGGAGGAGGAAATGTTCCATAAAATTAAAATTTCTAACCATACTTTAACAATACTGGGTTAAGAAGCAGCAAAGTGACATGAAACGTAGTATTGACAAATACAGAACATTGCATCTTAGAAAGAATAATTTCAGCTATTTAATTTCACTGCTGGATTTTATGCAAACTATAATCACTTGGTAAAAATGGAACAATGAAATAAAATGGCAATAGTACAAACAAACCCTAAAGACATAAAAAGAAAAGAGAAAATACCGTATCTTTAAATAAATCAATAGTGCATGATCTATTAAGATAGGGTGTTCAAGTCTAAAAAATATCTCAGATAATACAGGAGAAATAAAAGTGAGTTCAGTGAACTTCATAGAATTGTTTAATAAACCAGGTACATTCTGGAAGATTTTTTCTTGTCTCTGAAATGCAAAGGGTGCCTACTTCCCACTGATTGATTGGATGGATGAGCCTGTTTTGATGTTCATAAAACTTATTTTGCTGAAATAGGATCAAGGAGCATGATCACACACTCTGAAGTTAACCACATCTCTGATCCCTTGTGCCTGCTGTAGGAACACCTCTCAAGTTTTAGGTAGCTAGTTATGAGGTTTTGAGGAATTAAATTTTTACGTCATTTTCATCATGCTAAGCTTGACTTCAGATTCCTGCACTTTGATCACTTCAGCAGATCTCATTGTAGTTCAGTGTTATATCAGTGACCAGCCAATTCTTTAAAAGTATTATATATTGAATACTAAAATATTTGAGTAGAAAATAGCTATTAAGTCAGTAGGAATTCCATATACACAGCAAGTTTGCTACATAGTCATCCATCTTCACTCTGGTGCCCTACAGTACTTTAGATCTGCAGGACCATGTGTCTCAGACCCTCATTCCTGCCAATTTCCAGATGAAGATCACCTCCCTTTCTAAATCACAGGAGGTTTGTTATACTGAAAACAAGAACTTTAAATGAAGTCTTACATTTTGTGAACTGTTTCATTGGGGAAGGCAGAATTGAGAGGTGAAACATCAAAAACTCATGTAACCTGCTTTGTTTTAGCGTCAGAGAATTGGAATAATTACTCCCAGAGGCATTTTGGCTCCTGCAGGGAGCATCTTTCAGACTAACTTTCAGAGCCAGGATTATATAGTAATCTCTAATAAACCCATAAAGATAATATGGTATTTACACAATTAAGTGTAGTCTTTCAATATTTTACGATGCACAGTACTGAATCCATCACATATATGTATTAAGAAGCTGCTCCCAGTTAGTTCAAATTGATTTTGTTCAATGTCTTGTTAAATGTAGATACCTCAAAATATCAATTCATCATCACTGTGCATGAATTTAAACTACTGAAAGTAAAAATGAACATTTTCACATTATTTATATTTTAATTATTAATGAAAGCACTGCCAAGAAGAAAAAGTATTTCATGTAAAACGAATACAGAAAAGAAATAAGCACTGATTTTTAAAATTGACCTTTGTGCTCTATCTTATCTTTAATATCTTAAAGTAACATTTTTAATGGAGGCTTCACTTTGATCAGCTCTTTTTAATTAACTTTAGAAATGTGAGTGTTTTACAGTACAGTCTTTAGAAAATTTTTTTATTTAGCTATTAACACTTATGTTTTACCTTCAACAGACCATTATCAGATTTCTATCGACTCAGGCTTTGGTATATACCAAAGATCTTGATACATCTAGCAAGCAGTTAACCTCTTACCCCATGCTCTCTTGTAACTGTGATTATGATGAATGAGTGGTTAGTTCTAAGCAATTCTGGTTTATGTCAATAAATAAATCAAACAGCCATTGGTAGATGTGCATTAGAAAGACAGAGAGAAAATGAAGCTGTCTGTGGACACTTTATAACCCTCACCCTTTTAAGTAATATGATTTGAAGCCAACACTGACATCAACTGTTGGTATTGTTCGTCCATACTATAGAACAAGAAAGCCTTTGTGTAATTTACATAGAATGAGAAATACTGTATATACTTTACTACTCACAGCGTGGCTTAAAGAAAATTCTCTTTACAGCTTTTCTAGAGATCCTGCATTGTAGTTATTAAGTTACCTGAGGCTTTGGTTTTGTGATGAACAACCATTTACTCTAAAAATATTTTGGCTCTGCAAAAGCCAATCACTTGCAGAAAACCTACAGGACTCTGTATAGGTATGGACTTGTATGAATACTTTGCTTCCACGTACTTAATTCAGCTTCTTAGCACATATATTTCCTAACAGATTCCTCTCTCCCAAGCATTGCATGCAACTTCAACAGCATATAGAATTGTTCGGATGAGGATTTCCATTTTATTGCTTAGTACTTTTGCAGAGAATTTTTTAGACAGCAGATGGATCTAGTGCACGACATGGATCTCGTCTGGCACACATATGGAGCAGCAGTAGAGCAAGGAGGTCCTCACTTATATCCAGAGCATGACAATCCTTGGAAAAAGCATTTCTAGCAGCAGCTTCACTAAATGGTTCAACTTCATAAAAAAGTAAGCAAAGACCGCATAGGTGGCCTCTGTCTTTGTGCAGTGTGTCAGAAGCTGGTTGGATAGCGCACTCACTCTCAGTGGTGTCCTCATTTTACTAAGTGCTAAAGAGTCTAACAGCATGAAACCCTTTGGGTTTATATGAATGAAAACTGTTCTTCTGTATAGTTTCTCATGACATATGTTTCATTCTTCATAAAGAATTGAAGATTTCTGTGCTATGTTAAATATCAAAATCTAGAAGTGGTTTAAGTGCACTATTTGCTCATTATTAGAAAAACTGGCTAAAATGAATGCAATGCGTATTGCTTCCACAATATGAGCATTCTGGATATCTATTAATCTATTTACTTACTACCAAAACCAGCCTGTACTGTCAATAGAGAAGCAGCCAAAATAATGTCTGCTGCACTCAGAAGGTAAACGGGAACTCAGATAGGAACAGGCTTCTGTGCCAGCATCATGAAACAGACGCTCCTTCTATTAGAACTAGAGGTCCCTCGGTGACCTCCCACAACCACACAGCTTTAGAAAAATTCACACAGGGGAGGCCATCAGACATCCCAGCTAGAAGCACGGGGCAGGCGGGGAGAACTTCAGATGCTAAAAAACAAACAGAGCTTTTTGTAGTTTTGATTGGACTTCTGTCCTATTCTAGCAGATGAATGTCCCAGCCACCTTTCTCTCTCCTTCAGTCCTTTTTCCACACCTTCCTCTCTTCAGGTACAACTACAAAGCTCTGGATGGATGCAGCTATGCTTCTATTAGACCCACATTGGCAAATGTGCTTGGGCATCTATTCACCAGGTATTACTCGAGTGTAAAGAAATGCCCTTTCCGCCCTCCATTTTGTTTCTACTCAACTGACTCTCCCTTAAGTACATCTAAAATATGTATATTTACAGAAGCCTTCACAGACAAGAAAACTCTGCAAGGCAGGTGCCTTGCTTTTATATTTATTTATACCTCACATTATATACTGGAACTTTGTTTCTTATTAGAAAATTTGTGTGCTACTGTAGTGCAAGCATTGCATAAAAACAGTAAGATAGTGTTCCCCTAGAAGCAGATTTTATATTCACCATTTATAAAATAATCTCAGGGAAATAGAGCTTCAAATTGCTGAGGGGCTACTTCGTGGTCCAACCACATCATTTTACATTGGTATGTCACAAATGTTAGCAGAAAAGTAGGCAGAACAGGATAAAGACCTCTGATAACTCCAGTATGCACATGCCAAAAAAGTATGCCTGTTGCAGCAAACAGACCTTCTAGGAATAGGAATTTTGGAAGAATCAGATCTTTCTATAAAGACGTAAGTGATAAGCTGATAAAAACCTCCTTGATCAAAATGCTGATGAACAATTACATCTTATGAAGTGGAGATCAACTTTTTAAGAACTGAGTTCAGTATATTGCTTTTCTAGAAAGTATAGACACTATATTTTCCCAAATAAATTAACTGTAATTCAGTAGAATATCAGATGTTATCAATTAAACCCGTAAAGGTAAATAGTGCCAAAGCCACATATGTCTTCACTTGCTCCAAATAAGCTGTGCCTTCTTTGACTTTACCAAGTAAATATTCACAGTTTAATAGTTTTTTTCCTTTTAAATAAGCTGGTACAAATACAAAGCACAAATCTATTTGGTCAGATGCTCCCATGGCAAAAATAAGCACACACTCTATGTTTTCAACAGAACCATTCCAAATTAAATCAAAAAAAGTATAAGAATTGCCTTAAAAATAAGATTGCAGAAAAAATATTAAATATTGAGTTTGAAGCAAAGCATGCTCCCTGATAATGTGCTGACTGGAATTAGTGTTTGAAAAGATACAGTTTACCTACTCACAATATCAGTTTTGTTGTGTTATAATGTGTATGCATATGTGTGTCCCCTGAATGTTTCTAATTTTGGTTTTACTTTATTTATGTTTCTACTTTGAAACAAAATTGCTGCTGTTTGTTTTTAAAGCAATTTGATTTTAGTCTCAAATCTAATTATATTATTTTCACCACATTTTCAATACAGGCTTTTCACTGAAGACTTGTTCTCACAAGATACTGAAGTTTCAAGGGCTTTAACACCATTCATTTCAGGGGTTTTTCCCCCCCTCTGTCAGTGTTTTCACTTTGTAGTCAAGTCACAATAAAATGTTTACACAGAAGCTGAACTGCTAGTAAAAAGGTATTTCTAATTGCTGATGTACAAGTGAAATTTGCTTTAAATGCTGTGTTATGAGAGGACATTTATTTTGCCATCTGTGACTTTAAATAACTACTGCAGTTTACTACTGGACAAACCTAGTTGAGAAGAACAATTAAATAAATTAAACCATGTTAAGACCACATTCTTGAAAAAAGTAACCTTTAGTTAGGACAATTACTCTGTGGGCATAACACAAAAGCAGAAATGTCACTTTTTCCATGAAATTTACGTTTGTATGAATCATCAATCCTGTTTTCTCCTGAACAAAACTAGCCAAATATGACAAAAAAACCCCAAAGTTGTCTGAACTGGATGATCCAAGTAATTACATGTTACAGCAGAATGCATTTATGACAAAACTTTCAAAAATTTGAGGAAAATGTTATTATAGCCCCTGGTTGAAATAGTTTTGGTACAGACCTATAGCAGTATTTAGCTGATCTTGCTGTATTCCCACATAAAAAATATGCACAGTTTCAAAGATCAATCTTCCTAGAACTGATCTGCACTCCTTCCCTTTGGAGTATAGATCAAACAAACACGCTATAAAAACATGCCCAAATATTATAGCATAACATGAAAAAGGTATACACTTCTCATTAGCATTTTTTAAATGCTGCTTAGAATTGAATCTTCTCCTAACTCCTTATATATGCAGAGTTTTTTTGCAAAGCCCCCATCTTATATGGTATCATTTGTTTAGGGCCTGTTTGTTCAGCCTCAGGTCCTGATCCTAATTTCATCAGCTTCCATGGTCAACTCACATGAATAAGCATTTGCAGAAATCAAGCCTTTAAACTGAAAGATACTTGAGGTAACAACCCATACTATTAGTCTACAGAGCACAGTGAAAAATTATGATGCTGTACATATTACTGTTACTGAACAGTAACAGTCTGTATCTGCTGAACTAATATATACTACCTACAGAATATTTGCAAGTTCAGAGAGGTACAACAGAGATGATTTAAGAAGATCTAAACCTGTATTACTATAAAATGTATACTTCAATCCTCTTTTCAGTATGTGAGGAAACATTGAGCTGAATTAATCAGTTGTACATCCTACATTTTTTTTTCAGTTTATGGGAACTTAAGGTTTGCATATGTTCCTAGATATATAGTGCTAAATACTAAAATTAGTCCTTTAATCAGAGAACAAGAACAGTCAGCCATAGTGTTAGTTTCTCCAGATATTCATGTCAACATGATTGAACTCTGAGTTGCAGAGAATACCTATAAAAGACTATACTATGGTTCATTTTGTACAGTCATTTACTTGGCTTCCTTGGTAAGGCTGCTGAACCACGCTCCAGCTCTCGTAGTCACAATACTGTTAGGTGTCTCAACTGTACTAACAATGTTTTCTGCAAAAGAGTGATAACAACAGTCCATACTTCTCATTAAAGTTTAAGTACTTACTTGATTGACCTAAACACAAAGATTATTTTCAGAGTACTTTTTATGTCAATTTTGTTTATCACAGCTTTTTGTCATTGTCAACCAAGAAAAGCAGGACTCAGATCAGGAGTCCACAATATAATTACTAAAGCTCTTTATATATTCATAATACCACATGAACATGAATTAAACAATACTTACAGGTTTTCACCCAATTAGCCAGCCTGGTATGCACAAAGAAGTTCACCACAAACCTACCGTTGTATTTATTCCATTGCTTTGATTGCAAAGTATACTCCATATTGAGGTATAAAGAGGTACTGTTTGTATTGACTGATATATTGCTATTTCCATTTATAGATGAGAAAAATGAGGCAAAGAAAGCCTAACTGATTGCTGGCAAAGCCAGGAAGAGCTACAACAAATTCCTCACTCAGTAATCAATTTACATTGCCTTCTCAGAACTACTTTTCAATGGTAATACTTTTTAAAAATGGTTTTATTTTATTTTATAACAATATTTTCTTTAAATACGACTGACAATGCTCATTGAAAAGATGCTGACCTGTAGATGAAGGAAACTGCAAATATAATAGCAAAACCATATATGAAAATAAATACTTGTAAAAAGTAAGGGTTAGTACAAATTGAGCACATTTCCCTATTAAGAGGGGAACCAGTTTTCCCTGATGAATGTAGCTTTGTGAACATCTTTTTCCACAAATGATTGAATAAATATTTATTCATAAACTATATTTGTGACTTAAGAGAACAAGTTGCATAGATTGTTTTCATCTATACTACATGCAAGAGGTATTGCAATAACTTCTATGATGCCAAGTCTAAGGCTCATTAGATTTTCTTTATTACAGTTGACTAAAGCTGAAGACTATCCAAAACAGCAATTCTGAAAGCTTTCTATTCAGTGCATAAATAACTATCTTCCTCCCAGATCCTCTCCTCTAACTTTCCCTTTCTCAAAGCATTTATGCATAGGCCTAGTCTCATTTGCTTTATTTGAACTTGGGCATACACTGAAACATAGTCCTGGGCCATGGCCTAAATGAGTACAGTCTCAGTCATTTTGCTGCAACCATAAAGGTCAGCTTTCTCCAGGGTATGTAAAAATACATTCCCAGTTCAGCAGATACTGGTCGTCCTAGTGTTTCCTCAATAAACCCAAGTAGCATTTCCTCTAAAAGTCCTGTCAATCTTGAATCACAGCCTCAATTCATTTCTAGAAATAATTTTCAACAACAGCAAGATGCACTGCTATCATTAGCAAATGCCGTAACTAATATGTTACTGTAAGCAACACTGTTTAATTATTACTATTATGAAAACCAAAAGAAAGCTTGAAATAACAGGAATACTCACTGTTAATTCAAGCATCTGTAGCCCCTCTGAATAACTGAAGAAAAAAAAAAAACCCTACAAAAAGTTTTTTAGTTAAGTACATTTCTTAATAAAAGAACATTCTAAAACTGTGATCTGACGGCAACATATTTTAAAACATCTTCCATTCTTCATGTTAAGAGTAGTAGAAAGATGCACATAACAGGAAAATTAATCAATAAGTACTTACAAATACACAAGAAAATCAGCCCCAGCTCCCAGAAATCACTGGTAAGTTGCTTTTGAATTCATGAAACTGACCTGAAAACATAAAAGGAAAAAAAAGTTGAAACAAAAGAAAACCCAGATCTGATAAATGTTACTTTTTTGTTATTATAGAATAGTTATGATTTTTAACTATGAACTAAATAAAACAGCACACAAGATTGTTGTCACTATTTCAGCCAAGTAATTTACACAGAATTTGTTTCCAGGAAGCCAATACCAAGAGAAACAATTATTTCATTGTTCTGCATCTCACACCATAGCAACCCAGTCCATTACGGATTCTAAGAACTGTCATAAATGCAAGCATGTTTATCTTTTAATAAGGAAAATAGCTGTGAGGGGGGGTTTTGTCTGGTTGGGGTTTTTTGCTTGGTTTTTTTGTTTTCAAGTGTTACGGAAAATTCATTACTTTTTAAAAATTATTTTGTTAACAGCATTTTGCAGCTTAACTGGTATAAAATAACATTGTTTAGGTGCATTTAACTGGAACCCATCTAAGGCAAAATTCATACCTGAAGAAAGACTAACGATTTTGTTCTCCTACAGTCTAGATCCCAGTTAGAAGCTTAGCCTAAGTACAATGCGTTCACTATAAAGCATGATTAAATCCAACATTCTTTTTCCTGCATACCCCTCCGTTCTAGTTGGAAAGGTAACAGATGCAATTCAAACCCACAGAGCTCGCCTTATAAAATTCTTTAACTAGCACAATGACTCACTTTATGCCTCTAAATATCCATGGTTTCCTCTCTCCAGAACCCCCATGCATTAGAAGGTAGTTCAGTAGTTTATTTTTATTGTTTGGTCTACATACAGCACATTTTTAGTTCTTATGAAAACAAAGAAACTTTGTTGCACAGCCCTTGTTTTCTTTCCAAAATGTGAGGATGGATATGGGTAACATTAAACTGAAAATAGTAATGGAGCCTGGGCAACCAGTTTAGGTCAAAACCTTTTTGTTCTCCGGGAGCTATCTGATTAATTTGCAGTTCATAAAACAGTGGGTGTAAGCTCAGTTTAAAAACATGTAACTATATTTAAGATGAAATCATCATTTTTGCTAGCCTCCAGTAATCTTTAAGAAACACCTTCCCACAACATTTCTGTATCCTAAAGTGCACCAGCCAGTACTGCACAGTGCCTAGAGACAAGGAGAGAATACCAAACTTATCTTGATGTAGAATATCCTCCTTATTTCATACACCCACCCTGAAGTGCATATTATTCATTCCAACCAAGCCCTCCCCCATCCTGAAAGTACACATTTAATTGTGTCTTCTCTCCTGTAATACCAACAGAGAGTCAACAAATCTCATTTGCTATATCAATGCAGTGTTATTATATATTTTAAAAGCAAGTCTGAATCTCATTATCAGCTGATTTATGCCATTAGTGTGCTTTGGAGCCACCAATTAAACAAGGACAGTGGTTCATAAGGTCACAGTTAATTAATCTGAAAGAGTATAAATACACTTTAATGCACACCACCTCATGTAGAGAATTTAGGAACAAAGCACCAAACCTTTATTCTGGGCAAGCAATTAGGGGGAAAGGTTAAATATACAAAATTTTAAATTTAGCTTTAGCACTCTTAATCTATCAGGAAAAAAAGTTCAGTTTGGTAAAAAAATCCTGCAGAATAGTATGTATATGAAGCCTTGATTCTTACAGCAACAGTGCAAGGGAGAAGGCAGAACAGAGCTAACCATACTCAGTGATCCTGCACAGATTAAGGCTTGTTGCTCAGATAACACCTCAGAACTGGGAATCAGCTGCAGGTTTATGCATTACGTAGCTGGTCAGGGTGGAAAAAGCAAAACCAAAAAAGCGCAACCCCAAACGGCCTGGTCTACTCAAAATGTTCTCACCTGAGCTAGACTGTTGTATTTAGTACATCATACAAAACTGACTCTTCCTTCAACCACATGCCCTTTAGTAAATGTAATAAAATAGTGCAATTAAGTAAGTGTTCAGTAATAGCAGTAGTCTACGAACACAACCAGAGCATAAGTGAAATGGTAAAAACAATGTAATTGACCAGAAACAGTTATTCACAGTGAAAATTCAAGTATGAGGGACCTGGAGTTTATATGGAAGAAAATGATACCTATTTCTTACTGGCTTGACTCTTTACCTTGCACAGTTCCTGGCTCAAAAGATAAATGACATAGCTAACACACACAAAACAAAACCAAACCTCGTGACCTAATTAGATTAAATAGTTGCTAATTATTTTTTCTCTTTTACACCTGTAGTCCTATATTCTATAGCTTCACGTCACTTTTTTTTTTTCTCTTTTTAGCTTTCCAGGTAGTTTTTTTTAATTGAAAAAAAAACCAAAACCCAAACCTATTTTCTTATCCATGTAGAAAACTCTCTGTCCATCAAACACGTCATAAAATTTAACACAAAATTTCTATCATGTGTACCCTATACAAATCATATAATTGAATAGAAATTTATTACATGAATAAAATACTCCAAGGACTAATACTATACAGGTCAGTAGTTGTTCCAAGTGGATTTTTATACCTGTCTCTTTTATCCATAAAAGACTCACATCATGTTTTTAAAGGTGTTTGGGAGGCCAGCTTCCACGGATGTTGAGAAAGACCAAAGCCTTTCAGAAGCCTAGCCCTTATTCTATTAGCTTCAACCATTTACACTTTCACTTTAGATGTCTCAAGTTGAACTCCAGGTGACTACACAGGTGAATAGTTGCTGCATAAACATATACAAGAACAAAGTTTTCTTTAAAGTATTCTGTTGATTTAACTGGTACAAGTCCTACCAGAAACTTCACTCAGATGTTTTGCAGTCGAAATGCTCTCAAAATGTTCTCAATACCTGCAATTTCTGCAGGTTTGGAAAGTTGCTAGCATCCTTATCAAAGACTGACACTCCCAGTCCCACTATGAAAAGGAAAAAATAAAGCTGTAAGAGCAACCTATGCTCTGCTTTCAGGTACCTTTGCCAAAAGATATTTCATACTTAAATCAGCACATAGCATGAACCAAACGAAAAAGGTTATGTTTTCTTTTTCCTGTACTATAGCTGACTTTCTGTTCTACGACTCTGATAAAATGCCAAAACTTTTGACGGCAGAGAAAAAACACAACGTAAAGACCTAAGTCTGTGCACCAGTGAGTTCAGTGCTCTGGTACTAATCAGCTTTTCAACCTACAAGCTGAAGCATGGCTGCAAGGCAGAGGAACTGAGGCAAAAGCAGATGTAATATAGCAGTTCTGTATGAACTTACTGGCTATACTTCTGTGACATTTGCTGTTGAAAAGACCCAGAAGTAACACACCATGGACTCCCAAGTCTCGGAAAGCAGAACAAAAAAACCCAAACACCACAAACAACATGCCAGCACCATGAAAACAAGAAACCACAGAGACAGGGGTTAACAAAAGGACCTAGGGGTTCAGGCAACCACTGAAAACAGCAAAGGTTGATTATCTCCTTGTTTGCCTCAAAAACTCTGTTTTAGAGAGCCATTAAAAGGTTACATTTTAAATGAAAAGGTTTCTGCAAAGGCACACATCACAGCAGTTTTCATCGTTTTGACCGTTTTGTTTGGGGTTGTTTTTTTCAAAAAAGGAAAAGGTGTCCTAACATCAGGTAAGATGAAATAAGACCAAGGTCATTTCTGCCAACACCAGAAGGCACAGGCCTGGCTTAAAAGAAGTGTTAATAAAGTTAACCATCTCTCATTGACTTGACTAAGAATAATGTACAGTCATCCAACAATTTAACAGAATCTTTCAAAATAACTCACTTTTCAAAAAGCTAAGCTTTTGCTTGTCTTGCAAATGCATATTGACACCAAGAGAACACTGGACATAAAAGAGATTATGTATGTCACTAAATGACCGCAGGACCTTGTATGCTCTAAGTATTGTACACCAAAGAAAATTCCATAAATAGCCAAATGTCACTTATAAAATAGTCCTCTTTTTGCACAAACACCGTCAACTCTAATAATTCCAAGAGATTTTAGTTTTCAGACCATAAGACTACACCACTTTTGGAATGCAGAAAAAAAAAATTAACTCATTTTATAAAATCTTTAATTAAAATATTCTGATTCTTCTAAGACAGAGCCTCTACAGGTAGTCTGTATTTTCTGTGCACAGTCATCAGTGAGCACGAAGGAAGCCTGCAAGTAAAAAATGGAAGCAGTTATTTAGTAAAAAGCATGGCATCGTGTTGTATCATTTGAGAATGTGGCCTATCATTGTGGGCTGCTGGGACTAAAATATGTACCATTCAACAACTGTTAAAAAGCTATTTTCAGAATTATAGCATAATGTGAAATGAGAAAAAGGAATAATACAGAAATGAAACTATACATTTAGGGCCTGAATCACATAACATCTTCACACCCCGAAATGTGCAAAATTTCACAATTAAAACAACATTAATGACCTGTAAGACCCTAGCCACAATCACAAAAATGAAGGAGGCAGTAGGCCAATTATGATGAGATCCTTTGAGCTGGATTTCTAAAAATCTTACTTGATTGAGGTAAAGGGCACAGTTTCAAGCTGATTCAAAGAATGTTTTACTTACACATGGAAAACTCTTCATACATGATCATTTTGAAACAGAAAAGTAAACACAGTAATTAACCACTATAGATGAGACTTTCTACAAAAGAGACAAGGAAATTCCTGTCATCTTCCCTTTGTGTCACTTCTCTTCAATGGCTGGGGATTGTATTTTGCTGCCTTTGCTGGCTTGTTTCTTATACTGTTTACTCTCCTTGGTTCCATGCATTAGCAAAAACCAAAAAACAAACAAACAAACAAACACAAAAAACCAACAACCAAACCAAAACAATCACAATTTTGTTTCCCTAATGCTTTTCATTTTAGAATAGTCTCTCTGCAATGATCATTTAGATTTTTGTACTCTGTAACAGAGATTGCAGTCAAATTATCTATCAAAGGAGGAATCAGAGTATACCTCCTGTTACGCAAGCAGTCATTTTAAAACACATGCTGCATCACAGTGAGGTAAGAACAACAAGATGGTGCATACAATCTAAAAATGTGTCTCCAAAGCCCTATATTCATTCGCTGCCTTTGCTGTAGATTTTCTGCTCCATCTTCAGCAAAAGAGTTTCCTTCTGCTTCTTAGCTCCTTATTCACAAAAAGGAGCTACTATTTCTTCCTCCTGTAACAGTGATGCTTTACAATTCTACATACCAGAAGCTGTGATGTTGTTATTACAGAAACGAGGCTCAGAAAAATACCTAAAATAGGACACATCTCCACATAGTTTTGCAGGGAGATGTGAGCTCACTCTGCCCACACTCGGAGATGACTAGCCACAAACCCACTCTAATCCAGTTTAGCTATGGTTAGCACTTACGTAAACTACATGACTTCCAGTTTAGAGCAACCTCACATCTGCCTACAAAAACCCTGTCGACATACACATACAATAAATGGTGTTTCTGTAAACTACCTCTTAAAGAAAGGAACCCCATGAGCATCACCGCTCAACAGTTGTTCCCCTGTCTCTCCCAAAAGGGTATCACTTGGTAGTGGCACGTGATCTGGCAGCATTATATTATATAACTGACTATAAGAGCTCCTTATGATCTCTTCTGTAAAGGCACATGCATTTGCAAAATTGCATTATGTCTTCAACAGGCAGCTCGTGAAGGTTTCTCTGCTGTGTGCCTGCATATCTATAAAGCATCCAATCACTACAGGACCTGAGCACAGAATACAAAATTAAGGTCTTTTGGCTGTATCACTTCACAGCATAGCACCAGGTTAAGACTAAAAAGGATTTTGATGAAAAAAGTACCGCACATGTCCAACAACTAATTTAAATGTATTATTATACCTGCCACTAAAATTACACTTGAAAACACCAAAACTGCCTAATTCACTGTGCAAATGAAAGAAATACCTAAATACGTATTTATCCTTTCATATAAAAGGAAGGGGGCTAGCATTCCAGATCTGATAAACTCCGTACTCATACTTTCAAGCAGATAAGAACCACAAGACATACACCACACTGCTTGGAAGGCTGATGGGAGAGGAGGAACTCCAGTAATAACTCATGGGTTAGAGATAGCAAAAGCCTCCTCAGTGGCCTGGGGTAGGCTGGCAAGCGTTGCCAGCCCCCTGCTCCCACATCAAGGGACTCAGATTTCCCAGCAGTTCCTGCACCAGCCCACTGACACTCACATGATACAGCTATGACACAAAAAAACACTTCTGAACTTCTTGTGAGCTACGTGTCATTTTAATAGCCAGAGGCTGGGTCATTCCTAATCAATATGATGGAATTAAAAACAGAGAAAGCTTTCAAAATGGGTACGTTTCTGTAGCGTTTACGTACACAGATCCATGCACTGAAGGCACTACAAGGCAAATTAAGCTCTGAACAAAAAGTTACAGCATTACAAGCCCCAAAAATTATGACTGGTGTTCCAAATACCAGAAGCCCTTCCAATATGTTGTACTATCGAAGGATGAATCAAATACAGAGAGAGTTTTACAGCAAATACAAGCTACACTTGGAAAGTTACTTTCTACACTTAGAGAAGCAGTGGTGTACGGAGGACCTGGCTTGGAAACGGCATCCAGGGTCATTCTTCAGGGACTCAGATTTGTCACACAACCATGGAAATCAACCACGCGAAGACCAATATGGCAGCTCTGGCATTGACTTGCAGTATAATATTTGGCAATTTTTTTCCTTTTCTCTCTCTCTCTGCCTCAAATGTACTTTCTCCGTTTGGAATGATAGCTTTTTAATCTCTTCCTATGTGTGTACAGGGACTTGCAACCGTAACAGGGTCTCAGGGCACTACTGTAAAACAATCTCACAAGGGTTCTCTGGATATAAATTTAACACAAAATACTAACAATGTTTTTGTTTATTATATAATATTATCATTATGTAATAATGGCTTTATGCAAGAAGAACACCGCACATACCAGGAGCTGTTAACCTACCACATTGATGTATTTTTTCTTGTCAATTTGTATTAAAATTGTATTAGTAGTTTTTGGCTATCTTTCAAGTACGTAACATGTCAGGTGCCCTGCTCTTTCATATTCAGACCAATGTTTAAAGTAATTTTACTGAAGAATTGGCTTACTTTGTTTAAAAGAGGGTACATTCTTTCAGCTCAGTCATATGACTGAAAAGGACACTATAAAAAGTATAAAATATTATTCAAACTGTAATTTAACACGCAGTTAAGTCTCTTTAATGAGCTTCATGAGCTCTGGATTGGACTAAATTGAAATTCAATTACACAACAGAATGGAATCGCATTGATTTGCAAATCAAATCAGCTATCTATATTTACAAGTACATATTCATTTCATCCCAAATTTGTTAATATATTATCTATAAATATTTTAATATTTTACCTACAATTGCTGACATTCTCTGAGCAAATAAAGAGACTTTTTGGAAAGAAAAATAAAAACAAATTCCATGGCTGTATTTTCCTTGCTAGACAAAGCATCAAGAATTATGTAGAGTTGTGAACAGTTAAATAACATGAGAGGCTTTGAGTCATTGTACATCACTGCTCAAAGTCTGAAGCTGTTGCACACAGAACAGGGAAAGGGTTTAGGACACATCTTCACCAGGTTCTTTCACTGACTTGAACACCTACTGCATTGTACTTGTGCTACACTTACCAGATGCAAACTCCTGGGCACAATTTTGGTAGTGTAATAATAGCTACATATGCATAGGCAAGGCTTGGAATAGTAACAAGAAACCTCTTAAACAGGAAACTAAAGCCCTCAAGCAAAGAGGGGGGAGAGGGGGAAGTGTTTAATAGTGAAAGCCCAGCTTTACCATTATTTCCAAGAGCTACAAATGGTAAGATAGCTGAAATGTCTAGCTGATATTTTAGAGATATCAACAATAATGTTAGTGCATGGGAAGACATTACTATATTGAAAATTCCATCATAAATATACCATATAGCACTTGGATTTGAAAATTCCATGAAAATTGGGGAAAGAAAATTGAAAACCTGTCACAACTACAGTGTACTTATACAACAACAACAAAAAAAAAAAAAAAAGAGAGATTGCTGGTTTTGATTTAAAAAAAAAAAAAAGAAAAAGAAAAATACAACAATGTACTCTTACCTTCAGAATTTAATTTAAGTAGGCTGTTAAGTCAGCTATATAGAAACTCACATTTTTTCTAACAAATCTATTTTGTAATAATACAATATCAGCATGCCATTTGCTCCCATTGAAACTAGCATTAATCCAAAATACTGGGGTTCTGTATCGGAGAGTACCATATTACTGAAGCTCAGATTTTCAAAGCTAGTTAAGTAGGACATAAAAATCAATTAGAAGGCCTTAAGAATGTCTGCCTTCAGGTCTACTTCCCTGGATTCCCTGAGGGACAAAACCTCCTTACTACGTATTTTGGTGGGTTTTTTTCCCCCAAAACCTTGAAACATAATAATTATAGTGGAAGTCTTTTTAAAAAAAAAAAAAAAAAAAAAATTAAAAAGAAAGACCTCATATACTAACTTCCCCTCTCAGCTCTCATTTTTTAAATTCATTCCTCCTGACACTATAACCAGAGAAAAGGAGGTCCAGGTGCTCTCATTTTAATTTCATTTTAGCAGAATCATAAGTAGATAAAACTTCTTTCTTCAAGGATCCGTTCAGTCAATTACAATCCCATATTACATATGTATCCTCTGTCAGAAAATGGTTCCCCAAGTACGTGGCACAGCGTGCTACCAGCAACAATACAGCTTTGTATTCTGCCCAAAGGACCATTCTATTCGTGATTATCTACACTAATCAGTCCTGAAGACTCTCACCTGCTGGACAAACAAATCACATTAAAAAAAAAAAAAAAAATTACATTACCTCACCAAGCCCTCAAACTAAAAACTCTCAGCCTCCTTTCAGTCTCTCCTACAGCATGACTACTTCATTAGTTAATAAAAGCAAGCAAGAAATTATGTTTAATTAAGGACAGAGTACTACCTTGAAACAGAAATTTGCCTTCAATGGTAAACCTATCAGTTTGATAAGAATTCAAGCGTTGGAGACTTAACCAGGGGAAGCCCTAGTTTCTTCTGATTTTCACCTATGACATCTCTGTCAAAATCTTGTTTGTGATTTTGAACAATATCTGTTCTTGTTGCCTATCATCTAAAGATTTTGATCTCCTATATTTTCTGCAACATTCACCTCTGCAAGGTATTTTGAAACCAGAATTGAAATATGTTCACCATAGATAGAAATCCTTGCAGGCAGTACTGCCCATCAAATAAATGATACAATGACCCTTAACCCCCCTAACTCCAATTTATGTTAAGCCCGGTCATGGGTACTAACAGTCAAGCAGGTTAAAGTACTAAAGCACTATTTTCTATTAGTCCATCAATATCAGTCTGATGTTCACAGTGTGTTTTTTGTACTGTGTACAGAGATCACATCTCAGTAAACTGTTGATCTTGGAGTTAGAGGTGCCTTGCACTTTAGGATGGACTGTCCTAAGCTACGAATTTAAAGGCTAGTTTGGGGAAAGGGATCTGTTTTGCACATGCTGAAAATTATTCCTAGCCTCTTTAGGTAGTCATATAAAACCATATCTCCAGGCATTTACTAGCATTGCTCAACAACTATGAGCCTCAGGCTATCTGCACCTGCCCTCAGCATGATACTGACAGGCAGCGATGAAAAGCTGATGGCTAGAGGGGTGGCTACTAGGTGGTTTGCATACGATATTTCAAAAATGTAAATGGAATACTGATCTTAAAAAATTTTAAAAAAAAAATTAAAAAATCACACACTCAGAAAATTGGCATTAATCTGGATAGCAAACCTAAAAGTTTTACAAAATTAACTCATCAACTTGACATGCCTCATTACAAGATCTTATCACTGGTTTAACTAAACAAAAGAAAATGAATGAGGAAAGAAAAATAGACAAGGAATAACTTATATTTCTTAAAAAAGACAGTTCTTTAGCAATTGCTTCAAATATGTTTGTGTCTTGTGCTAAATGAAGCAGCTATTCCTGTGGAATTTTAGGGTGTTTTCTCTGTTTTCTTTCTAACAAAACACCAGAGCGAACATTACAGCAACATCCATCAGAAACCATTAGAACACAAGTTATAACTACTCCCCAGCAACTATGAAGTATGTATGTAGGTTGCTTTTTTTTGGGGGGTAGAATTTTCTGATTCCTCTATTTTACTTTAACTGGACATACTTTGCTTCTTTGGGTCAGAAATTTCTCTTTTTCCAGGTGACTCTGCCCTCTTTTTCTGGCATATGCACCCTTTGGGATGCAGTGCAAAGTTAATTACTTATGGATAAGTAAACTTAGAATACAACTTCCTGGGAAATCAAGGAAAAAGAAAAGGTTTAAAATCTTAGCCAATGCCACTCTCAAGAACCAAAATCACATTAATAGATCATCTGTCCCACTTGAGATATTTTTCAATCCTTATTTGTCTCTTTCTTTATTTAAGAAACTAAAATGCTGGTTATAGTTCCAATGGTCACGTTTATAATTTCAGTTATTTTATTGCTAACTACTCCTTGCTTCCAAATATCTTAATCCTTCACTTTCTTTCCAACTAAGGGCACTAGGGTGGTACTGCAGGTTGCAGCTACATTCAAGATCTCAGTGTTCTCAGTGCTGTGAAAATTGCCACAAAGGGTCTTAAAAGTGTACAGTTCTAAGAGGACATGCATTTTGAAAGTATCAACAGACACACTACTTAGTGTAAATAAATGTGGTCCCTCAAAGAAATATATCAAACCCTGGGGACTCCCCTGGTCTCACAGGAAGACATGGCTACTTTTGGAACACAGGGTTAAAACCTGGCTGTACTTGATTCGTCACAGAATGATTTTAATGGATCTAGGATTTTGCTCTTTATTCTGTCACCTCAATGAGGTAATAAATCTCTTAGAAATTTTCAGAACTTTGAATTATTGATACCTGATAATTCACCACAAAGTCAAACACTGCTATTATTAATCACCACAAGAATATATTGTGCACCTATATAATGTTTCCAGATGAAATTTTAAAGAAACTTACAAGAAAATAAATATTTAAACATCCTACAGTTGGATGATATTTTCCTCTGTACAGAGTGCCAACATAAAGCTTGTGGACCTTTCAAGTCATAATTTGAGGATCTAGGAGGGAGATCAAGCAACATGCATTTCTAATACTGACACCTCGTATTGGGGTCATTTGTGCAATTAAGCAACACCTTAATAGAAAGTCACCTCCGTGAAAATCAGGGAATAAGATTCTACTCAATAAGATCAGAGACAGCAGAATACCAGCCTAAGTCATATAGAGCTTTGCAAACATCAGTAAAAATACTATTAAAACATTTAAAAAATTATAAATATAAAAAAATACATTACTCTTAGAAGTCAGATGAAGCTTCTCTGTAAGCATGCTGACTCCGATTTTAAGATTAACTAATCACAAGTTGCTTAAGTGCATGTACAAAAATTAAGGCATAATTATATTTAAAAAAATTTACTAAGTGGCTCAATGCCAACAAGAGAGTGTCCCATCAATCATATATGATACTCCTCTTGATACCTCTCCCTACCTGGGGAAGCAGCTGTGCTCTACAGCAAGTCCCAACAATCTTTAAAACCTGGCTCCTGCAGACACAATAAAAGGGTCTAAAAACATAACCAATTAGGCCTTTCTGGTTTTGTTCACTGTTATATGGCAACATAAGAAGCAGGATTCTCACATTTTATAAAACTCAAGTTTCACAGCATTTCACAGTTACATCAGTCCAATCCTACAGAAGCCAAAGAACTTGCATGATAGAAGTCATGGCTATACTTGACTTCATTATCTCAATTATGCCTCACCCAAGATGTATTTCAATGAGCTGACCCTATAATCACACTATAGTCAATGGTGAAACTTTCAATGATTTCAATGACAATAACAACTAGAGTTTCAGACAAGTCTTTACACTATCCTTGTGTAAAGACTGGAAGAAAATACTAACATCACCAGGTTCTCTAAAATCACTAGAATTTAGCAAACATATCATACAAATGCAAGAAAAAAAATCACATGCAGAACACTTCATTCAAATAGGTACAAAGTGCTCTGTGATTACAGCACACAGATTACTGCTGTGCTGTTATTAGGGCTGGCTGGAAGGTATTAAAATTTAAAGTCAAATTTTAACATTGCAGAAGCAAATCAATCAACACTTCAAACTTGTATGGACTTTTACTTTATTAAATCAAGCAACATTGCGGGAGTTATAAAATATGCTGTGTGACCTCCTATTTATTTTTTTACTTTCTCTAATATCTAAATGTGGCCTGTTCAAATTCCTCTGATGGCAAAATCTTTTAAAAGAACAGACCACTCTTGAGCTATCTCAGACTAGACGTGAAAAATACATATCATTGTTATACACCTGAACCCAAAATGTAGAATACATTTATTTTGTAGGAGAATTATATATTAACAACACACTGTGAAAACTGAGCATGCTGGGAAAACATGAAGCTATTTGAACAAAACCAGAATTGTTCATAATATAGTTTTTCCACTTTAGAAACATAATTTGGCACCCTTTCTATTAGGCCCAAGTATTCTGAATTTCAGATATTCCTACAGAGAACATAAGTGGGGTTTATTCAGCTACATGGAAAGAAATATATGGTTCTTTCTTTTCTGTGTCTGAAAATAACTTGTCCACTCTGACAAAAAGTATTGCTGCTAGAGAGGTTGGTAATTAAGCCTTTGGAGTTTGCCATTCATTAAAACTTGGTGATCCCACCCAAAGCGCTTCATCATCAGAACCATCTGGTGTTCTTTCTGCACAATTACCAAAATACAGAACATATTTTGACTTGGCACTTGCATTTGGTAGACACTTTAGTCATTTTATAAGCAACAAGACAGCATCTTGCCAAAGCATGGCCTCAAAAGGAAATTTCAACAGACCAGAATTTGACTTCTATCCTAGGAAGTGCTACAAGGATAGAAAGAAGGAACGTCTTCATCTTCAGCTAATGTTCTCACCTTCACACAGAAGATACCTCTTACCTGTTTTGTTACTCTATGTTTCCTCTATATATTGATGATTCGGAGCATTATCTAACAGATTAGGGGTAAAATGAGTTGCCTTAGTTTGAGACTCACTTTCTTTCAAGATGTCTGGCTATGAAATCAAACTAACGATCCACCAGAAACTAAACTATTACAAGTAAAAGGAACCAAAGTCACAATAATACTCTGAAGAATAATATCAACAATATTTTGCATCAGACTCTCCCACTACATTTTTTTTCAGTGCCTGTGCATACAGTAATAATATGAGCACAGCTCTAAATCCAGGAAAGTCTGAAAAGCAAAGGGAGAAGACAGGAATATGGACTACTCTTGAATGATATTAGACATCTTTTTGGCTCTTGTTTTTGAAGATCTACATAAAAGAAAACACGATGAGAACATTGAACATACTTCCAAGAGCATTAATAAGTCTCTCTTGCAGATGGCCTTTAATTCATTTATTTTATTCATTTTTGCCAGTAAAATTTGTGGCAAAAGGTAAAAATTTCTATGCAGTAATAATGTTATTCTCAGCTTTCTCAGGACAGTATGGATAGCATGAGAAAAAAAAAAAATCAGAGCTCAATTGAAGTGATGACCAATTATTCTCAATTCTAGACATTTCAGTTACCTTTGGGAATTCTGAGGTTAGGTCTACATTTAACGTTCCTCATCTACAAGCATTCCATATTCAAGGACACAAAATGATGCAAACCTATTGAAACATACACCCTAAGGAATTTACTTTATATAGTATCCTAGGTGAAAAAAAATGCTTCTCTCAAAGACTTCCACTTATTGAACATATATAGTATTAGTCTGGTTGGTGTCAAAATGAGTCAACTGCTCTGAAATTAGTAAAAATATATGAAAAAAGCAACAGGCAAATATTTAAAAAAATAGTGCAACATAGAATATATACCACAAATGACAACTACAAGTTCCATAGCAAACAAATAAGCTGCTGCACTCCATATGGCATGGAAACCTTTAAAGTACCACAATAATATATGAACCAGAAAACAGAGGTTTTCAAATCAAAATAATCTGACCAGGACATGGATTTGCACCCATCAAAATTTTGGATCAGTATTAGAACTGATATAGTGAAAGAACAACAGATTAGATAATTGTAGACATGGAGAACTGAACAAAATTTTACAAAAAAATTAGTAAGAAAATTCTATAAGAAATTTGGTTGAAAATTAAACAAGCTATTGTTGCAAGTAATTTTGCAAGTTTAGTCCTTCAACAAAACAACATTCTGAAGAAACAAATCTAATGAAATTATAATAAATGCAAAGAAGAGATGGATAAAATATGTAATCACATAAAAATATATATGCACAATAGTAAAAGGCAATGGAACTAATGAAAGTAAGAAATTAGAAACAGTCAATTTGGTGAAGAGATCTATGAGTGCATATGGCAATCTGAGGAATCACAACTGTGTTCATCCTTATTAGACAAGCCGTCAGACAGACAAAATGTAATATATGAGCAAGTAAATAAACATTTGACTACATAGAGTGTCATTCTCATTGGGTGACACTCCAAAGAGTATATACCTCATCTGTTGCCAAAAACAAACTGCACATTGCATCCTTATTTTTATATAGGAGCTCAGAGCAGATTTCCTAACATCAGATTTAAAAAACAAATATGGTTTATTTATTTTCTGCAGGTTTTTTCCCTTTAATTTTATCATATCTAACAATATTGTAGCAAGTAGCAAATTGTTATCAAGTCATATTGTCATATTTTTTGAGCATCAGCATGACTTTCTTAAGTATCTACCAACAAGTCAAAAGAACAAAAGTAATTACTTTCAGGAAGGATAATCAGATTACTGTCACCTTATAAAAGCATTATGGGGCGTCCCTGTTCTTTCAACCACTGTCATCACTGTGGCATGTAACAACCATAATAATGATGATAATATACCATCCCCAAAAGGAAAAATCAAATCAAAATGCATAAAAATTAAGAGAGAAATCATTCAACTTACACCTTAGAATCTTGAGCAACTGCTATAACATCAGATAAACTTTCACGGGCAAAGATGTTGGTGCTTTCAGGCCAGTTGAATTAGTATTTTGGTTTAAATTTCACAGCATCTAGAAAAGCCAAACACAGTGGAGCAAATTCACTAATGTGTTATTTCAGTTTTATTACATGTTAACTTCACAGAAACAGGGGAGTCTCATTTGCTATGAGTAATGATGTCTAATGTCTACATTAAAAAAAAGAGACATCCTAACATTTCTTTCTCACTTTAAGGAAAAAAAAAAGCCATACATGATAGGTCTTTGTTTTACCTCTTCTAATAAAACTAGCAGTTTGCCATTTATAAAAGGGATATATTCTGGCATATTTTTGATGCAAATCCTGTACAAGCAATGACATGAGATAGTAGTAGACCCAAATTCCTTGAGCATGTTAAGACTGAGTTGCCAGCTCTGAAAAACGGACAGTTTTTGCAAAGCATACAAGCTAGTCATGAGCCCAGCATATGGTTGTTTCTATAACCGTGCTCTAATGAAAGTGAGGAGAAGCTGGTGGATATAAACAAAGCAAGATAGATTGTCTGACCCTATTCTTACCTACCCAAATGGGAACAGGACCCAGCAGAGATTTCCCAAGTCCTCCCCATGCACAAAGATATGCATTTCTGTATGTTTTGGCCTTCATGACTGTGAATCAGAGACCAGGATCAGCCCAGAAATAACTGCAGTCTGCTTTTCACAGAAACATAATTTTCTTGTTATGCCTTGCTATAGTTATAGATCTTGTAATGTTAGTTTTGTCGCAGCGTAAAAATCAGCATCACTTTTTTCCACACACCCCCCCCCTTCAGGAGGAATTCTGCCTTCAGCTGCAAACTAAGAGTTCCCGCAGAAGTCACAGTGGTTGCACTCTGGCATACAAGGAAAAACAGAACTTACACTTTGAGTTAATCATATCCTATGTATTAACATACTTTTATAGTAATATAATACACACAGTTTACGTTGTGATTTAAGAATTAAAAGCTAATCATATGTAAAATTAGGCCATTCAAGAAATAACTGCCCAATAAGTTGGAATTAGAGCTGTATATGAACCATTCGATGCTTGCGCTTGCATCAGTGAACTGGAAAAGCTCGGTAAGCCAGCAAGGCTTAGGCACAGAAGCTGACACTCCAGAAGTGTCCACAATCCCCTATCCTTTAAACAATTAAAACAATCCTGCCATTTAATGGCAAGGAACAGGGAAGGAGCAAAGAGGAAAAAGGAAGGAAAAGATAAGGAAATAAATCCTTAACATTATAGCCCAGAAGGATTTTTTTTTTTTTTTTTTTCAGGATCTGGTAAAAAATTATTCCATTCTGTTTAATTCTGAATGCATCTGAAGTTCCTCCTTGTCTAATCACTAATTATAATACAAAATAATCATATGAGAGAAGATAATACCTTTTCTAAACCTCAAATAAAAAAAGCCTGCCAGTAATAAAATATATTAATCCTATTCCAATATGTGTTTTGCAACTTTCTGTATACTTAGGAAGCACTTCCATCACTGTCTGGCTGCAAAATATCTGTATTAAACTAAATATGCTATTTTTCACTAAACTCAATGTAGATATTTTCCTGGAATTTAGAACTGCAAGTCAGTCACATGATAAATTAATCTAAAATATCATCAATTGATCCATATATGATCAGGTTACAGCCAGTCATATTAGCCTTAGCAAATTACTGTGTTGCTTATGCTCTGGCATCAGCAGTCTTTATTTTTCTAGCTACTTGGCTGTCAGTTAGAATGAAATTTTCATCAGTTCTTTTGATAAACAGAGGATATAAAAGCTAGCTATGTCATCTATGACAGACTAACTGCTTTTGGGGGTATTATTTTAGTTAACAGACTATATAACTTCCAATTATAAAACATGTTTTCACAAATGCATACATATATATTGACATTCACAACTAGCCAGATACACACAAAATACCCCTGAACTGAGAGATATTCAAGAAAAATGAGAACATGACTCTACCTTTCTTCACTTTTTAAAATCCTAAGGGAATCTATAAGCTCAGTCTTTTTTTTTTTTTTTTCTCCCCTCTCCCTTTTTAATGAACAGAAATCCTATCACACCAATATATTTTTGGCTAGACTACTGCATCCAAAACTGCCCTTTTTGACTTTTGGATACTGTTTTTAATACAGAATGAATGTGACAAGATGAAGAGAACTCTGTTCCTGTGAAAAGGCGGAATACAATGCAAAGAAGCAGGCCACAGGGAATCCTGAATATGCAAAAGAAAAAGATAGCCAAGTCTTTCAGGAAGAAAACCAAAATAAAAGTATACACAACTGTACCAAACCACAGCAGGTATTTAAAAGTATGTAAAGTAAATCTGCTTTTAAAGTAGCCCCTCATTTTGTAAGACTCCATCTTGAGATGACCCTGATTTTCCTAAAGATGTTGCTGAAAACTGGTTCTACAGAGTCTCAAGTTTAACCTTAAAAACAAAAGCACACACAACTAATTTTGCATTGAAAATGTTAAAATTTCATACCTTATGATCTGCTGGAAATATACTGAACAAATTCCCTGAACTTGCAAGCTGGGAAATAGGCATAAGGAACAATCAACCAATAGCAAATTAATTCAAGTATGCAATTTTAACAGAGCTTTAAAGAGAGAAAAATATAACCTATTATAAAGAGAGCAAAAAAATATAACTGACACTAAAGAAAACAGCTAGATTATGTAAGAGGCCTAAGAAAGAGCAACAGTAGCATATTTGGCCTGTTTCTGGCCCTTTGCAAAGGTTTTCACCCTCTAAAACAAGAATGAAAATTCATAAATTCAGGCAACATAAAATATATTAAATATATTTTTTCCACAGATGCAGATATATGGAATACAGTATCTAAATATCTGTTTAATTACAGAGGAGAAAGCATAGAGTATTTAACAAATCAGACAAACTGAAATCTTATTTAAATACACTCTTCTTACTGCAAATCTGGACTAGCCAGATGATGCTGCATAAATGGATTAGCTGTTTGTGTACACTACACGGTTTGAGATGGTCTGGAGGAGTAACAGGGTTGGTAGGGGCACAGACCTGATTAGAGGCCATCACTGAGCATCTACAGCTTTGATAGCTAGCAAAGTCATACAACTTCTGTATGGGCTGCAAGAGACAGCTGAGATGTACACAGTACATCCTCTGATTCTGTTCTTGCCATGAATGCCATGGAAATTCATTTGCACAGTTCCTGGCAAGCCTACTCTTATTTGCAAAGCAAATCTGTACCAGCATTGCTGCTGGGGAGAGTGAGAATGTGTGCAGGTGAAGAATTTGACTCTCCATCCTTAAATGCATTCGATTAGACTTGTGCAAGTGACGGTCCTGAATGAACTACTCACCAACACCGAGTAGCTTAAACAGCCAGTCAATAGCCTCAGCTGTATGCAAAAGCGGATGAGAAGTACCCACAGATGCGGAAGATGCATCAGAACTCTGAGCTAATACTTTCACATGGGTTTGTGAAGTCTTAGCTATATCTGTACCACAACTGTCTTTTAACATATAATTTGTTAAAGACATCTGAAAAGCCCTTATTTAACACAGCACATCATAAGTACTCAAATAACCAGAAAAAAGTATTTTCACATTAAAAGAATAGTAATGTATGGCCAGGTGATGGCTCAAATCAAACCACGGATCCTTACTCTTTCAGTGCCAATAATATGAAAGATTAAATTGCTGATAGTACTCAAATACAGTGGTGCTTTATTTTCAGACCTAAAATATGTAAGATTTCTCCACCATAAAAACTGCAAGTAGAACACTTGTGAATTATGAAGGTCTTTCCTTTTTAAACAAATTTAGAAAATGTAATCATCCTTCACAGGTGAGATATTCTGTTTATTCTATGGAGAATAATTTCAGTCTAAATTAAACTCTTCAAATGGTTTTGATGATTGCTGCAATAAGGACACAACAGGGAAAAGATCTGGGAAGAGAATAACACGTTAGATTAATGGCTGACAAATATTTCTAGCATTGAAACCGCTATGAAAACCACTGTTTGGGGTTTTTTTAAGCAAATATCAGTATTATTTTTTCAAAGCATAAAAACTAGTGCTGCTTATCTGTCCTAAGTGAAAATGCCAATCTGCACTCTCCTCTTTAATTATCTTCAATATGGACTGAGTACTTCAAAGACAAATAAAAGATATAGGTCTTTTCAGCATTCAGAAAAAAAAAAACAAAAACCAAACCCACACACTAGTAGTACAAAGACACCTTCCAGATATCAGACTGTCAGAAAACCCTGCCCATTCACTATTTAAAACTGAGGACTTTTGGGTGTCTTGACCTTGAATAACCAAACACAGGGCAAAGTGAAAATGGCTTGTCTGTTAAAAATTTAAGATGTAAGTCCTGCCACAGATTGCTTAGAATCTAAGCAACTCAGAATCCCAATTAGATGTTTATAAGACAAGCAGTGACAAAAAGCAAAGAGGTTAAAAGCAAATACAAATCTCTGGCATCCTCTGTTTTTTCTGACCCTAACCTCAAACCTCACAGAGAGAAAGAACATAACCATATAGATGCCCATGAAAAACTTGTGGAAAGGATTGTTTCATATGTTCCCCTCTTCCAAGCTGTCTCTAAATTCATACTTGGTTTACAGTGTGAACACTACTGCCAGCAGTCATGGAAAATTCTAATATAAAGTCACAGAACTACATTATTACTGAAAACCAGGTGCAAGATATCCACTACAGATTTTGGGTTTTTGTAGTATGACAGTTCATGACTTAAATTATCTCAACAGCAAATATTTTTTAAGAGAAATCTCAAAAGAAAAACCAGGAATACTGAAATCCAGGTGACTTAAAACCAGCTGTGTGAGGCACCCTATAGGTCTTTTCAACCTATAACTTGCTCATCCCGGTGCTAACACTCTCTTATTCCCAAGGAATACCCAGTCATCCTTTACATACTGCTCAAGGTAAACTTTAGGAAAACTCTGTCAAGTGTCTTCTGTAAGAATCATTTGTCTGTCTTAAGGACACTTGCTCTCCCTAGCGATGTACCCCCTGGAGGCTTTCCTGAACATACCAAGCATTCAGCAAACGGGCTAAAGAAGAGGGAGAAGACCAAGACAGGCTCACTTCATGTCCCTGGATGATGTTCCCATGGAGACTCTTTACAAAAGACAATGCAGCTCCAGGCTGCACCATTTGCACTATTTAGCCTCCTCTGTAATGAAGAAGTCTCACTGAAAACAAAGTGTTCTTGCTAGTATAGTTGAAATGGGCACACTGGCAAAGATCAGGTACAGTCATACAGGGTTTTGCACGGCAATGCTCAGTCTGCTGCTGGTCCCAAGAACTCTGCCAGGTCTATGGACAAAATTTGAGGTTTATTGTACAGTGTGGTCCCTGTCCTCTTTGTTAGGATAATGGGGAACACAAGGTATGAGCCAGCTGGCAGACTCAAAGCGGAAGACCTGAAATGCAGCTTAGGGTTAAACCCTTAAGGCAAAAGAAGGAACTGAGGATAAGGACCTGGGACATTGCTCTTGCTGGTGGGTCAGTTTGTAGCGTGGAGCGTCTGGAAGATAAAGGGTCCAACCTACATAAGGGTCATAGGTCTAAAGTTACCATTGTACATAATTAGCCAATAAGAAGCTTATTACGTGCCTGATCGAGTACCTCATAATTAAAAGCTTGTTCCAAAGCCTGTTTAAGTCAATAGGAATCTTTCTATTGACTTCAAAGGGGCTTTTGATGAAGCCCTACCTACTTAGTAGGATACCTCTCTCCCCATGTCATAACGTAGCAGCTGCCATCAGGAGGCACTCAAACTGACAGTCTCATGGCTCAACCACAAAGGTGCTGGTGAGAGGATACTTTCATTTAAGGACAACTGACCCATTTTGTAACTCCAGCTGACTGCTGATCTTCAGTGCCTGGGACATCTACCTGGTCAGAAGAGAAAAAATTCATTGACTTGACTTGAGGAAAAGGGTAGTGCTGAGAGACCTCTTGTGTTAACCGGACCTAATATTTGCTGGTGCATGTACGACAACATAGACTACTGGCACAGAATACAGAATGTACACACATTTTTTCAAGCCAAACAAAAGAAATGGAGGAATGACAAAGTTCCTTCTAATACACATAATACATTATTTCTATACTTCCCTGACCATTAGGCAGTATCACATAACAATCATTTATACAGTTACATATTTCTGCATACATATTAATTCTGAAAATGCATACTGTGTGGCCACACTGTAACTTGTCACCAACAGACATTGTGGAAATCCCCCTTATTTCATGGATCATTGATCCAATGTGTAAATCCTTCTTAGCTTGCAAGCCACTGACCAGATAAACCATAAGGGCTCCAAAGGGAAAGAGACTTTCTGGTCTGTCGAGCAAATTCAGCAGTAGCACATGTACTTCAAATCCACATGTGAAAACTTCTTTGAAATTAGGGTCCTGATCCTGCAAATCCTTATGCCCATAACCTACAAGTCATCCCAATACAAGTCAATACATTTACCATGCACCCCTAGAAAAACAACATTGTGCTATTCATGTTAAGTGTTTGTTTCCAGAATCAAGACCTAAATACAATTGGAAGAATAATGTCTAAAAATAATTTAGCCTTTTAAGATTTTCCACTCAAAATAAATAAATACTATGTACTACATGAAACAGAACAAAAATGGTAATTTTTAAATTAATAAGTGGGGAAACTTGCATCTATATATACTGACTTTTTTAATTTGTGTACTCTCCTAACTTTCAAAACAGCTAATTGGACTTTCCCACCATCTCTGATACTATTAAAAATCGCAGATTTTAAGCCAATTCTGCAAATTTACAGCTATGGTTCAGCAGCTGAATGCTTTTGAAAATGTATCTGCTAGTAATACAGATAATGCTCTTACAATAATATTTTGCCTTTTAAGCATTTTGTTAGATAACCTATATTTTCCTTAATTTCAGATCTGAGGCAAATACAAATTCAAACTACAGAAACACAAATGTTATTTTCTGTGGTGCTGGCACACTGTTATTTTCCAGATCACCCTAACATGAGGTAACTATTATCGATTGTGAAAGCACAACAGGTGGGTCACATGAAAGGTCACATTAGTTTTGTTCACAGGGCCAAACAGAAGGTTTTCATTATCCTTAATAAAAACAGAAGCAAGTAATAAAATATATCATTGCAATAACATATCTCTCCATTCATATGCAATAACCTCATACATTAGATCCTACCATTTCAAAATACTGCTGTTGGCTCCAGCAGCACGATTATTTTTGCGGTTGCTACTTATAAAAATAATATTATAAATCATAGTTTGACTTGCAAATTTCCACACTGTTCTTTTGAACTGCTTTTTGAAACGTTTTTCTGGACAAACCTCCTCAAAGCATGAGTTCACGTAGAAATATTAAGCACTTTAAATGGTCAATAAGGTGGCAAAGATTTTTAGTAATTCCTGTCATTAGTGTAATAGCAAATCATGGTACCTAGAAGTAGTTAGGCACCTTGTTCAAATCCTGATGGTAAATTAAAGTAGAGTCATAACTCAGACGTGGTGTAAAAAAGTCAAAACATATTAGATTCTTTCACAACAGTCTTCAGGACAAACTGGTTGACCAGCTCCGTTCTGCTTGCAACGCACATGTATGTATGTATACATACACAGACACATCTGTGCTCTCATCAGTGCACCAGCATGGACAACAGAGGTTTATAATTTAAAGTAAATATAACATATTCTTGCCTCTACTGAAAGAATATTTTATCTTTGTCACTTAGATTTCTCATATGTATATCATCCATCTTAAATACATTTCAATACAAATTAAACGTGGTCTGTATTTAAAAGAACATCAGTCAGTTGCTTTTAACATCTGTTTTAGAGAAAATGGTTAATATTTTCTGTTTCTTTCCAAATAAACACATTTTTAACTTAAATTTCACTTCTATTTATTTCTAAATGATGCCTAAATATTTCTAGGCTGAATGATAATCAGTAAATTGCCTTTTCTCTCCAGCTTTTTCTAACTAGACTATTCTCCAATGCCTCCATTTGCTGCTGTGCATCCCCATCTCAGGATGAACATACCTGGATATTACACAGAACTGAAACCAAAAAGAATAAAATAAATTTGCATTTGCCTAAAACATTCTTTCCCAAAATAACATGGGTTATAAGCATCAGTCGTCACAGTCCAGTGCCTTCCCATTGATATTGTAGCAACAAAGAAAAGGTCTGCTCTTGAAAGCGGTAACTTGTTATCAGAAAGCAACATGCGTTATTGGAAACACCAAATGTATGGAACAATGTACAGCTATCTATGAATGCAAAATACCCCTGCTAGAGTGACTTTTGAGTCTGGTTCCAAAAACATGAGCTCTTTATCAGTGTGTCACCTAACTGTGCAAAGCTCATCTTGGGGTATGTTGTGTCTGCAGAGTGACTCCCGTGCTGGCAGCGAGGCAGCCACAGCCGATGCAGGACCTCGCTACCCAGAGCCTCCCGTTCCTACCAGTTTTAGGACAATGCATTTCTTTTCAGAGTCACACCTGCTGGCACTTCTGACAGACTATTCTGTCATGTGCTTCCTTAAGAGGTTTAAAAATCCTTCTCACTATTTGAAAATACTAAGCTGCAACTTCACACTTTTTCATACTTTACTCCTTCCCCCCTCACAGTTTGATGTGCTAATATTAAAAATCCTAGAACATAAATCAGTAAGTATATTTCATGTTGGATGAGGCTAGGGCGTGGAGGATCTCAAGCATTTTGGGTCAGGAAAAAGGTCTCCTCAGACCTCAGATCTGATACAGACACACACTGTGTGGTATTCTCCAGTTTACAGGGTATGCCAAAATCTTTATCTATAAAGTGCTAAAGTAAAAGTAGTGGCAGGTAAATAATTTAGACATGAAAAAAATGCATCTTGAAAGCATAGTCTGACCAAACAGAATGTGTTTTATTTTCTTTCTGCTTCAGCTAAAAATTCCAAGGAGTTATTGTAATTACTCCAATCAATTTAGATAACCAAATTTGTATTTCACCTTTTGCTTACATTTCTGTGTGCACTGTAATGAGAACAGTTTTCAAAAAGAAATATAATTTTTTTAAAAAAGAAAAAAAGTGCTCTAATTGTCTCTATGAACTTTAGAATAAATTAGTACTTTTTGACAAATTATCTAAAACCACAGTGATAAAGCAGTAAAAAGGCTTTTTGTCTCTCATATCCCAGGGAAGTGTAAAGCTAAATGAACCTAATCTAAAACATGGTATGTAGCTGACATTTTGTAAAGAAAGCTTAGTGTAAAAAAATAAAAACATTGGAGGAAAATTTTCAATGTCAATAACATGATTTATATGATTTACAAAAGGTCAGACATTTCTGGACAATCTTTCGAAAGATTTACAATATTTACAATTCAGCTATTTCTACATCTTTCATGGTATTGGCACACTAAATTGAATATTTAGTTTCTTCAGTGCTCATATCAAAGCATTATCTACGTTACAGTTAAAATGGGGAACCTATGTACAAATGGCTTATAATCAGGTACAGTCCCATCTGCACTACAGACTGTTCCTCTGAGAGTCCACAAGCAATCAGATTTGTTATAAGTGTAGGGTGAATTAAAGATAATGCTATGGTAAAACTGGCATCTATGGTAGCTGTTTCTAAAACGTAACAGGGAAAGCAGCTGAAACAGGAGCACCTAAAGCAAGACTCCTCAATCCCAGGTATAGCCACCAAGTTAAAGTTGGCCTGATTTTGAGAGGTGTTTGGCAAACATCTCTTCCTCCATGATTCTAAGGGCAAGTACCTTTCAGAAGCCAACCACATCCACTTTGAAGTCGTGGCATGAATCAGAACTCTAACTTTAGACATTCCTACTCTGAAAACATTATCCCAGTGTCCATGGGATCATTTCAGTAAGATTTCTCTAACCAGCATTTACAGCATATGATTGGGTTTCCTCCCCCCCCAAGACCTTCCCTGACCCCCTCTAATGCAATACACATTATGGCAGACTCATTTCTGCCACCCATCCCAACCTCCTCTGTTCTCATACAGGAGTTTACACAGCCCTGTACTTAGCATGTTTCTGATCTGACACTAATTGGGTTTTTTTGGCTCAGCTTTGAAACAAGCTGCTGTCTAACAACAAACCTAGCATTTCCTTCAGTATCACACATATGCATGTGCCCACTCATGCACACATTTTAATGTATATGTACTATACACCCCATTCTAGGGAGAAAGACCAAGTCCCTCCAAAAATATATGACAACAGATAACAGACACCTGTTGCATTCAGTCCTTCTGTAGTATATAAGACACAGACTGAAGTGCTTCTGTATTGTTCTTATTTGTCTGTCCCACTTCACACTGAGAGCTACAGGCATGAATGGCTAGTTTCATAAATAAACGTTATTTTTCATCTAACAAAAGAACTGGCAGTGTGGACTAAAATTTCAAAAAGGTCATGAAAATCTGGAAGAAAGCCAATGCATTCTGCATTCAAAAATTGCAAAGCCCATCTCACAAATGTCTCCTCCTCCCTCTCACTTAAGTGTTGTTCTTAGTTCTCAATTACATTTCTTCAATAGCAATGAAAGTATATGCTAACACAACAACTTTGTCCAGCTGGAAGAGCCATCTACGAACAATGAGACCAAATCAGAGGCTTAGCCTTTGGATTTTACTTGTATGATTAATTGGTAGTGTCTATAACCTTGATAGCATTCATATACTATTAATTAATTCCACTAATTCAGGTAGCGTACCCATTGATTTTAGAAAATTTCAGATTTTGGTCAGTATAAGAAATTATGTTACATCCTGTGGATGATGACAAAAAAGGAAGGAAAAACCTTTGTACCTACCGAATTGAGCTGTTGTGATCTCAAATCAGTTGTTCTGCACGTACGGATATAATGACAGGAAAAAAAGTAATTATAATTAGGTGTCTATTTTGATTTTTCTCTTCATAGTATCCGTACTGAATGTCATTTGATTTTAACAAACTATAAAGTCATTTCAGGCAGGCACTGTATATCCTTGCAGTTACCGGTCTACTTGGAATCTCTAGTTTATTTCAACAAAATGTTTATATGCAAGCATTTAAACATTTTTAAGGCTTAAAAAAAGAACACTTAAACAGTATGGTGATAATCCAGAAAGGCAAAACAAAAAAAGTCACTGATCTGAGCAATGTATTAACAACTGTTTTTGAGGAATGAAAGTAGGGGAAAATCTCTCAAAAGAAAAAGAAAAAAAAAAAGAAGGGAAAAAAAAAGCCACCATAAATCAGTGAGGCTCAGCTCAATTAACGGTCTGATTTTGTAATTGGAGCTACACTACAGTTGAGTCATGAGCCCAAAAAAAGTCTTATTTGACTTTGATGGGACTCCATAATGTGCCTAAGGGCCTGTAACATATAAGGAGGACATTCATGAGGATCGAGTCCTTCATTTTCAACAGATGTCTTTATTGAAATTAAATTTCTACTACTAAGATCTCCGGTTTGCTACTCTTACTTGCCTGAAAATTTACACTAACATCAACTTCTTTGGCAGCAATAAAGCTACTCTCACACTCTTTTGTCACCAAGAAATTGATACATTCTTATCAGGGAATATTCACACCACATCACTTCAGATATGTAGCATAAATGGCTAAATTAGGAGCTAGGGCTTTCTATACAGTTACTGATGTTCCCAGAAACATAAAAGAGCCTGAAGTTAGATAACCTGTACATACTACACAGGGAACATTTTCATTTGTAAGAAAACTAACCTTCACCAGGAAAACAATTATCTCAGGTTAAATAAATGGAATATTTCTATAAAAAGAAAATCCAGAACACATGCACAGCGGTCAGGACATGTCTAAGAATTACAGTTTAAGAGAAGTTAGTCTTGGAAGCTTCAGTAAGTTTTAAATACAGATTCTTGTCATAGGGTGTTCAGATTATTACTGAAGATTCATCACTGGAGAAATAAGTTAGGTAAAGGAAATTAATTCAATATTGATGAAACAGATTGTGATTATAAATCCATCAACCTAAGGACTGTTTACCCAGAGATAGCAGTAAAAGTCCAAATACTCCATGGAACATTTAAAAATATACTAAATGTGATAAGAAAAAGATATTTTGGAATTGCAATGATAATGAAGAAATATTTGTATTAATAGTCATAGAATATTTTAATAACTTCCATTTGTTACAGTAGCACAAATGGGAAAAAAAAAATGTTTCTTTAATAATAGTATTGCAATAGTATCCAAATAGTAACAAAGTAGTATTCCATCTTATCGGAAATACAAACTACTTTAAAATTCGTATGCATACAAAATCCTGCCACTTGTAATCTGTACCAGGCTTTCTGCTAGCTACATCAAGAAGTTAACCTAAAACTTTCCGAGCTAGCAGCTCCAAAGCCAGTACTGGAGCTTCTTCAGTTGTTCAAATCACATTCAACATGTCTATATCTCTGCATTCTTCACAAGACCACAAAACTATACCATAGTAACCTGGGTTATTTGTAATTAATCCTTCTTTATGTAGAGCTGAAAATTTAAATTAAGATCACAGCATTACCTTCATATCAAGGCCACTGTTTTATAAGTAGACACTGTTCATACAAAACTATTTAGAAACACAGCTTCAGAAGTTGCACAGTCTATACAAATAAAATGTTAATATGGCAAGATGTAAACTTATTTCCTATTTCCCTGCCCTGTTTGCTCAAGTTAAAGAATTTGCTTCTGTTTCCTTTGTACCCTATTGTAACCCAACCTTAAAATACATAATGTCAGATGGCTTCCTAATCCATGAGAGACTTCCAGGACAGTAATTCTCTATCTTAGAGTGCTGACGTTGCATTTATTGAAAAGTAAAAGTATTTCCAGGCTAGTTTTACTTCCCACCCCACCTTCAGTCTGATATCACCTTCATTTGTTTTTCCAGACCAAGCAAATCAGTTCTTAAATGCTATGCCTCATTTTCTTTTACAGGCGGTTTCCAAGAGGCACTGGCATTGAATGAGCTGTGAAACTATACTGAAACACAGGCTCAAAATCTTAGCAACTGGATGTTCACTGTCTTTTGACCTCACAGCAAGTAAGCTTCTACCTTATGTTTCCTGAATGACCAAATCTTTTTAGATTAGAAATACCGAGCAGAAAATTACAACCATCCTTTTTAAGTTTGCGTCCTATAGTGCTCCCTTTACCAAAGACAGATTATCTGACCAACGCATTTCCTTCTGCATTTGTCTGGCCTAATCTAACAAAGAAAACAAAGCTGGCATAGTAAGTGTTTTTTCGCTCTCCCTGACCGAATGCTGCCTATCCCGGTCCAAGAGGAAAAATAGTTAGACTAATGCTAACCTACTTTTCTCTACTACTTTTGCACATGAGCACCAATTAAAATATTGAATCCGTGAGTTAAATAGGAGGTCTCTCATTCAACATTAATGACAACCCCCACCACACATTGCCTAAAAGTTAAAATGCATCTGTTTAAAAAAAAAAAAAAAAATAGTTTTTAGTACCAGCAAGCATGTTAATTGTAGTAAAATGAACAATACTGAAATTGTTTGAAGATGGAATTAAATTTAATGAAATTCACAAACAAACCCCTTTTAGAAAGTAACATTAGTTTTTTGAACATTAAAGAGAAGCTCATTATATCAAGACAACTCCAATGTAAAAGGCAACCCGACTTCAATCACTGCATATCTGCATGTTAATGAACTTGCTGTGTGCAGCAGGGACTGAACGGAGTAAGTAATGGGAAGACTGTCTTAAAGCATACAGTACACTTAAAAAAAAAAACACGTCACCTTTAATCAATGAAACACCTTTTCATTCGTACCTTAATAGCAACTGAAATGATTTCAAACGTAACACAAAGGGAAGATGATACTTAGTAAAGGTTTCTTTAAGACATAACATTTCTTGCACATTCTTTCAGCATTCACATGCTGTCAGCATCACTGTGGCAAAGACTTTCAAGTTTCAGCAGACAGATACCGCCTAGTACAAAGTCTTTGTCATAATAATTTCATTGCAGCCCCCTGATCAAACATCTAGACAAATCTGAGACTGAAAAGTGAGAGCTAACCAGTGACCTTTGATTAGAACCACAAGCACCAGTTTTAATAAAATGCCTCATTCATTGCCTTCCACTGCCAACAAGGAAGGTGTGTTTGAGCCTGAAAAATGTAGTCAATATACCATTTACACCCATATAATGATTCCTATTATTCACAGTTAGAATTTGTGACTGTAGCAAGTGAAACATAGACATCTTAAAATAGCTAAATGAAAACACACTGACAACATTCTACCTTTAAAATATATTCAGGAGTCTGCCTCTGCCTTTCTGTTGCCTGCTGCTGGCTTTCATGTCTTGCTGATCATATTGTACTAGGGTTGGCTTTTTTCCCCCCACAAACCTTCATTTCCACAATGTTTGGTTTGTTACTGTTTCTCAAAATCTATGACTGTTGGCAAAGTCCAGTTTTAAGGGGCCTTTAAATTTGTACTTCACTTATGTAACAGTGCCCCATTCAAATATACATTTATAAAGCTGCCTTTTTTTATATTATACATGAATATTTATATACTAAATTTTGAAAATTCAAGTCATTTCTGGAGCTGAATAACCTATCAAACTTTGAGGGAAGGTTGTAAAAAGACTTTGCAAACTTAAGCAGTTGTTCAACACACATTTTTGCTTAAAAACATCCAAGTTGCTGGTCTCTAATACAGAGGTTCAAGGAAATACAATTAAAATCCATTTCACATATTTGTGCTTTGGCATATTAGGCAAGAGGACAGAAAGGGGGTCTTATCACATTTATTTCCCACTTGAAAAGCGAAAGTCTTAAGCAGGGTAATAAATATTCAAATGACTTTGCACCACTGAGCTACCATATCAAGCTAATGATCTGTAGTCTGGAGCTCTATAAAAAGAAAGCTTACTGCCTGCCGTCACCTAGAGGTGTTGCTGTAAACACTGTGGGGGGATATTCTCCTCTCAGTGTGTGTGCGCGTAACTACACTTAATGTTGTTTTCAAGACAGAATATATTGCTGAGTTGTAAAACAGAAAGACAGGATGAAACAAATGCAGAAAAATGCAAGGACAAAATGAATCAAAAGAAAGTTTCTGGATATTCAACTTAACTTCTTTCTTCACTCTGCTGTGAAGGACTGGGTGTGGATTTCAGGCCTTACTTGTGTCGCCACAAATAAAAGAGATACAGATGTTCGGTCATACATATGGTGGGAGCTCATGGCTAGTTAACTAAGAGCAAGATGGGTGAACTCCACAGCCTGCCAGAGCCTGCGCTAATCCTCAATTCACTCTAACAGAACTACTGATGTTATGAAGTGGCATGGCCCACTGCATAAGAGAGCAGTCCCCTTCAGGGAAGAAGAAAACGGAAATAAACGACAGATTTGTCATGAACAGTCTGCATCCTCGCTAGAGCACAGATCAAGCAGACATATGCTCCATCAAAAGCCATGGAGAAAAGGCAACTCCAAGTACATAAAGAACTATTTCTAACTGCATATGTAATAGTATAAAAAGGCTTATCTTTATTACAAAATATTGCATAAGAAAAAGAAAGAGAGATGGTCTGCAATTTAAGCATAGGCCTGGAAATGAGCCATATCTTCCAAGTTCGAATTCTGGCTAGGACCCAAACCATCTTGAAACCTTCCTGCTTCAGTTTCCCAACTGGAAAAGTGAGAATAAACATACTTGCCTACAGTATTTCTCTCTCAAGAGTGGAGGATTAATTAAACACCGTGTACTGGTATCTTGTCTATTTAGAAGCTCCAATGTCCCTTATCATCTCTAAACAAACGTCAAAGACAAACAGCGATCGTGCATATTCTCTCTTACATACATTGACTTTCTAACCTACAAGAGAGTTTAGACATGGTTAGGTAGGTGATTTAGAGAAAAAGAGAGACTGAAAGAAAACTGCATGGAAAAGGCACTTAGAATCAAAAGTAAAGCTCCTCCACGGTCCACATTTACTTTCTTCTGAGTCTTACAGAAGCACTAACCTTCTTCTAAACCTGGAAGAACATGCCTGTCATCAGAAACCCTCAGGTACCTCTCATCAAAGCCTGCAGGGCTTTAGACAAGTAACCTGTAACTGGATAGCAAACGAGGGTGAAAAAAATTTGTCTCTCTCCCAACACTGTAACATAAGCCAGGCTTTTTCTGTCTCTGCTTTTTGTTCTTATAGATTGCACAGCAATCCCTGCTGGTCCAAAGATGGCTCATGGTGCCTTCTTGCCTAACATGTATAGCAAGCAGCGCCTTGCCAGTTCTTTGGGCTTTTAACTCAGTTGGAAGAGGCAAAGTTCTGTTCCATTATAAAAATAATGTATTATCAGATAGCAACTTTTGACCTATCATGACTCAGTCAGGGCTGAACTACTCAAGCTTACTCAGCAGCCAGACTCTAAGACCTGAATCAGCCCCAGTTTCTCCCATACCAGGATACAGCTAAAGATCCCGTTCAGCCTCAGTTCTGGAAGATGGTGTACACAGGCTTTCACAACTTCCTTCCTGGACCTGCCTACAGTATCTCCAGTGTCTGGCATCTCCAAAAATGGGAACCCTTAAGTGGCCATTCTCCTTTGATTTTTTCATTGCTGGCAGAAAGCTCTAAAACAGAACTGTCAGAAAGAAAGAAAGTCCTAACTCTGTGAACACAAGTGAGATACTCAATAAGAATGAGAAGCTAAGATGGCCAAGACTCTTGTAGCATCTGAATCACCATTTTGACAAAAAAATAGAAGAGAAAGAAGGAAAAAAAGGACCTTTGTTATGTTTCCTTTGAAGGAGAACAATATCTCCCCATTATCATTTTAATTGTAATTTGTAAGGTTTGCTCATCTTCCAAAGGATGCCTTCTGAACTGTCCAAGAACACAAGTTTAGCCCATGCACAACATACATGCAAACACTTTGCAACTACAGAATCAAACTCACAGAATTTGATTCTGTTTACCCAAGGCCTGAATGACCCCTAAAAATATAATACAAGTTTAACATCCTGATTCATTTTGTATTTACCGAAGCAAAACCAAATGGCTGAGTGAAGAAACTTTTTCACCTTCTACTGATGCTTTTCTGATTGTATTTATACATTTTAAACAGGCAAGAAGAGACAAAGGCAACTTCTCAGAAGTGTTTTAAGTGCCATGGAGTCAAAGAAAGGCCAGGAAAATCTAGAGCTATCTATCTGAAGCTGCCAAGGGATACTGTCTATATTTCTACATACCACACCTTTGATGACTTGGTACTTCTCATTTTCATTCTGTAACAGGAAAAGCTAGTGACAGACTAACCTATTGGGTTAGATTTCCTATTTTTTGTTATATGGGGTCCATGCAATCACAGATTTTAAACATATTTTAGATTTAGAATAGAATTAGTCTTTGTTTCCTCTAGATAATTTAAAAATTGCTTAACGTACATTCACATGCTAGACGTTTTTTTTCAACTTTTCACTTGCAGACAACTAAATATAATTGCTGCTGTAATAGAATATAATACTACTGTTTGTTTGTTTCTTGGAACTGCCCGGCCTTTACATGAACATTGCCGCCAAAATGGAGCAAACCAGCCTGTTAAGCATTAGCCCCAAGTTAAGTGGTAACATGATCTATTTAGTGGCACACTTATCAAGTCAGTTCTACTGCTGTTTATTTAAACAGAAATTGAAATACTAGCTGTTCAACAAACTCCAGGCATTTTACGCAGGAAATTGAGAGGACTCTAGACCTTCTTATAATGAGAGGATTTTTGACAAGTCTTCCCTAAACGGTTTCCTATTCTGAAGTACAGTAACATCTCTAATAGTAAAGAAAAAAAAAAAAAAACAAAACCAAACCCCATAACATAATGAAGCTGCAAGAGAAATGTAGCCAGAAGAGACACAGTGTAGATTCAAGTAATGATGCTTACCAGTGTATGTAACAAAGTCCTTAGGCTGTGCGATTACAGGCTAAATGAAAGGATACTCCATCCAAAATAATAAAATAGCCAAATGGATTCCTGATAGTATGCATTGTTTCCTAAAAATTTGTTTAAAAGCACAGTTTTACACAATACCTTTTAAATCATGGAAGAAAGGAAGAGGAATCTACCTACAACCTCACACTCTCAAGGGCATTACAGCTATTGATGAACAAATACTTTACATACAATAGCTAACCAGATTTTGTCATGTACCTTTCTAATCACTTAAAAAATCTGCAAGACCCAGCTCTGCTACATATATCTTTCTTTCTTTATATATACTTTAAATGTTGTGATTTCAGATTACAGAGCTAAAGGATAATTTTGTATTCCACTGTTGCCACCTGTCAGTGAGTATTTCCTAAGGGTAGTGCCACTATTCCCAGAGCTTCACACATCAGTATAAAGGGTTGAGTTTTCATTTTAAACTAGCTGCCTCTGAATGTTCAGCCATAAAGATTTTGATTTGCTGATAGGTGTGTTGCAATGCAGGAAAACCAAAGGAGAAGTCGAGCAATGTTATCTAAATAAACTAAAATCATTATGCCTGATCAAAGCTACCATACAGCTAGTTTTGGTCAATTAGCATAGCATAAATAGCATATTCTACTGCAACATAAACTTCAGAATTCACCCTGCAAGCTTTTAGTGAACAGAACAGCCCAAAAATAATCAAATGATCTGTTTACCTGAGCAAGGACCTCAGAATCAGACCTCTTATTCCTGGATATATTTAAAATAAAAAATTTAAAAAAATTACAAAAAATCCCACTACAAAGAGGTACATGCTTTATGTAATTTTTCTCATGCTTGAAAGTATTAAATATATAGCACAAATTATGCTGGTGTCTTGTTTATGACTAAATAGTATTGTTCAACTTCTTAGCTGTTGGGTTTTTTTACTGGAAAAGTATTACTCTATTGTACACATTTTCATTTTTAATAGATGATTCACTTGCTAGATACTAAATGGAACAAATGCCTTGGTAACGTAATCAAAAATATGCAGACATGTGTTTCCAAAATTAATTTTGATATTTCCTGTCACTGAACTTGCCTCATCAGAGCATAATAGTAATTTTATAGTTGTAGCAACACTGATTTCACCACGTAAGAATCTACAGGAACATTTGAAATTGGGCATGTTCAAGAATCTTTTTTTTGTTTCCCAAACAGCTACACAGCCAGTTGGCTTCAAATTCCTACCATCTCCCCTTTAAGTTATACAGAAACTGGATTCAGAATTTCCAAAGAACAATAGTTGAAATTGCAATCTATATGCAGTTACAGTTTCTCTCTTACAAAAAGATGCAAGTCTCAGAAATCACCACTACACTTTTGCTTGCCATTTAAATTGCTTTCTTACTATTTCAACTGTGTATCTTGATCCTTTTAAGTAATTAAGCAATCAGTAAAAAAAGAATTTGGGCTATTACAATTATTGTTCAAGGCTTAATTTATATACACACTGCAGGGGCTATACTGAACACTTATTTTATAAAAGTCCTTTTCCTCCTGTTTCACACAACATTTTTCAGAAAATAAGCAGTTGCACAAAAATGTTAACATATGGCAGTATTTTTGGAACTGCTGTAGAAATTAGAGGCAATAAAAATTGCCTTGGACAAGAAAGGACAAATAGGCCAAACCAAATAATTATTCTTGCAGCTTTCTTTAACCACTAACTCCATTTTATATGCAGTTTCCGATCTCTTATATTAAATCTGATCATATATATTTAATTCCATTCTTAAAAATTTCAGTAGACAACTTCAGTGCTAACCTACAACTGCCCTGTCAGAAAATCTTTGATGTCACAGCATAATAGCTCCTGAAAGAACAGCACTAATACTTAATGTAACATGAAACCAGGGCCCTGCAGTGGGGCTGTCTGCTGTCAGGAACAAACAGTTTCACTGCTGTTCCCCAGAAGTGACAAGATTGAGAACTAACAGGGCAGCACCTCCTCAGTGCTACAGGAGACCTGTGAACCAGAGTCACTGGCAAATCCGATTTCATCATTTTAAATATATCACCATTGCTAAAAAGGGAAAAAAAACAAACAAACAAACAAAAAACCACCACCACCAAACCAAAACCAACCTAAATAAAAATGCCCAGCTTTGCAGCCATAGTTCATCTGAGATGTTCTCTTCATCTGTTGTAAAAACAACTGTTCTGATGTGAAGATGAATTATTCCTGTGCTGCAAATGATAAAACAGGAATCTGTGCTTATGTGGAATTTCTTTAAATTTCATGCTTGTAAATAAAGGTACTTGTGTTGCCCGATGAACCCTAAATTCTTTTTCAGAATTTATTATTTTGCTTTCTATGACCTTTGGATGTCTTCTGTTTTGAGTTGAAATTTCAAGATTAAAAAAGTATTGCTAGATGGCCTTCAGCAGAAAACATAAGATACTTTTCTTCGTTGCTAACACAGGTGATTACAGGCCTATCTGTGAACTTATCATTAGATTTTAACTTAGGAAAACCATTGCATCCAACAGAAAGCATTGGAAAGATCAGATTCTAAAATCTTACACAGCCCCTGTTCTGAATGGTACTGAATGTCACTTGCTCAGTGCCCTTTTCAATGGAACTAAAGGCTCTCACAGGAGGTATAAGTTCCTTACAGAATCAGGCCCCATATGCCTCCACTTTGCACTCCATATTTTTACCTCTTTCGAAACATTTTTAAGATTCGCGTGTAACATTGCTTTAGGTCTAAATATATTATTATACATGAGAGTACCAAGCTCCCATGGAAATCAGCTCCATTGCTGGATTTATTTTCTCTCTTGGAAAGCTGACTAGTCTATTTTATAAACTAGCAATAGCTGTATTTTTAAAGTTTATAAAACCTGGCCTCTGGCTAACTTGTAAACATAGGATATATTATCCTTTTGTTTGTAAAGCTTAATCCTACAACTGTCAAGCTGAATAAACCTTTAGAATAATAGTAAAAATACAAAAAACTCCAGTCATCATTAACAGAAAATTGAACTCGGATTGAGATAAAAATGTCAGTGGCACAATTTTTGATGTATTTGGTAGTACACATAGAACTGGGAACATGTTTAGCATTCACATTTCTCAAAAGCATTTTTGGGCCATCTGATGTTAAAAGTCATGAAGTTATAAATGTTTTTTAGAAGTATCTATGCTTCACCGTCCTCCTTCAATGAATCTCTGTTAGCTGGCAAAAAATAATTTGTAGTGTTTTAATTATGCAGGACCTTACTGACACCGAATTGGAAAGGAGATGCTTCTTGTGGATTCGGAGCACATATCCATACAGCAGCATTAAAAACTATCTGCTCATATATTTGCAATTCTTATTATTTGTTCCCAGAACATAATTAAATACGATACCCACGGTACAAACACTAAGACATATTCTTTACACCTTGTAGTCTAAGTAGATTACACAAGAGGAAAGAAGGGTACTGCGAGTAATGTTTGTAATCACAATCTGTGGCAGAATCAAAACAATAGATAACGCCAAGTTCTTGTCTTATGAATGCAACTAGAACTGTTTAAGCAGCCACTGGTCTCCCTGCTAGAACTTAGTGTCCCTCCACTTAGACATTACATGGTTTAAGCTGTGGTTTCAACTAACTCCCTTTGCCACATAGTGACATTACATTTGAAGCATTCACACAGTCATTTACTGCACCTCAGCTGAGAGGCAGGAAAGAAGAGCTAAACGTATGATTTCTTCTGTCCCTCCAGCTAGACATGCAACAGCATGTCTGTCTACACTCTAATCTAGGTTATATATATACTTTACCTCAGCTATTTTAAAGACAGAGCATAAAAAGAAAGACAGTCAAGATTTAAGCTAGCATTTAACTGTACCCCTATTCCATCTTGGTAGGAGCAAGCAAAAACTCTTACGGAGACAATTAAATTCTCTTTCCTCACTGGTGTGAAGAGACCAAAGTTTGTTCCTGCTGAGGAGAAACTGCATCTATCACCTTTGCCTGAGACATCTAGGCTTTTCCTGAGTTTCCGTTTCGTTTTGTTTTTTTTTTTAAGTCAATTTATTCAGTTAATCCTTTATGATGCTTGGTCATGAATTTAGAGAGAAAAATGGACTAATATGTGGGTAAGAAAATAAAAATATAGTTGGGAATAATCATATGATAACAGAAAAAGATTCTCTGGCTTCTGTAATTCCAACACCATTGAGGTGGTGCCAAGATTATGCTTTGTAGCAGAACAGGTGAGAGGAAGAAGAAAACAATTAGAACCATTACCTTACGTGGCCAAGACATTTTGAGTCAAGACCAAATATCTGACAGAAGTGCCTAAAGATCTCAGTTCAGATAAAGCCCACTGCTAATTATTGCCTGAAGAACACTCTGTTGGAATGAGAAAAAAAGCTGGTAGAAAGCAGAGAGAACTTGGAAACAGAAAAAGTCATTATAAACAAATATAACTTATCTTCAGAACTTGATACACTAATTGTAGACAGGCACTATTAATTTCTACAGATAAACAACATAGTTCTAAACAAGGGAAGAAATAAAATCTGGGTTAAACATTAGTCTTCTGATCAAAAATCTTAGCAATTTCATATTAAACATAAGTTGATTATAAAGAACATATTTATTTAGCATCAGTAATTACATAAAATGAGCCATTCCCTCTAGAGATTATCCATAGCCTTCTAGACAAAACAAGCCGCAGAAGTTTTTAATCCTGACCAAGTTGTGGGCTGACCATTAAACAAAGGAGCAGGTCAGTGAGGAAATTCACAGGCCAAAAAAATATATAAACCACCACTAGTGAATAAGGATTCAGTCCTCCAAAGTGCTAAGCACGTTGGCTCCAATCCAACAAACTACTTAACTACATGCTGAATTTTAAGCACATACATAGTCTCATTCCCACTGAGATTATTCACAGGCTTTAAAGCTCAGCATGTGCTTATATAGTCTGTTAAACTAGGACCAGAGCACTTGGTATCTTCCAGGACTTGAACCCTGAGTGTTATCAGCTGGACCTGAAAGAGCTCAAGCAAATGAATTTTCTACCTGCCTGAGTCAATAACTCTGAACTTCATCCTAAAGATGTGAACCATTCAGAGATTACGAGTTCAGATTACCCTTCTTCCACAACTACAAGTAGAAGAATGAGGGCTCAGTAGCCATTCCTGAGGTCCAGTGCAGCATTTCTTTTGGTTCGGGTGTCAAAAAAAAAAAAAAAAAAATTTCCTTAGGTGTAGAAAAAGGACCAAAACCCATCGGCTCCTCTGGCTGAGGAAAGACATCTGCTGGTGAGTTCAGTTGTAAGAATCGTCACTGTCTGAATTATTGGGAATAAATACCAACTATCCGATTCATCATTGCAATTTATTTTAATACAAAAATTGTGCTAAGAGGCAAACTGTTCTTCACACATCTGATCATACTCATTACAGCTCCAGTGCCAGAGAATAGGCAGCCTGTGCCTGTCAATGACTTCTGGCAAATGAGAATCTCTTACCCAGCGAATGCCTCTACCACAGCTCTGGAATTCACCGTGAGGAGACTGAGGCCCAAGTGTGACCTATGAAAACTGGTGTGACACCGAGCATGCTTTCAGACAAGCAAAACAGCAGAAGAGCAAAATGCGAATAAATTAATTTCTCACATCAAACAAGCAATGCCTAATGTTAAACAGCCTTTTATCTGTGTGCAAAAGGGGTTGTTTGTTTTATGTTATGCCGCTTTTTTTTTTTTTTTCAGGGCCCTATTCATTGCAAAAAACCTGATACACCAAATAGTTTTAAACACAAGTAAAGGCATTTTATTAGAATCTGAATTTCAAAAAAACTTAGTAAGATACTGACACATTAATCAAGTGAGAATTTGCACAGAGAAACTTAAAGGGAGTAGAAAGAACCACATGAACCTTTATGTCTGAAACAAGGTTTGAAACAAATTGTCAAAGACTATTTTGTATAGTGGCTGCTGTGCCTCATTTGGACAACAATATTACATTGTGGCATAGGAATGAAATAGTGAACATGCATAACTAGTAGTAGAGTGACCCTAAAATTACTGGACAGTTGACTGCCACAATCTAGCAGCTTTAACTAGACAGAACATTGCTATGGGGAACCCTGGTCTACAGCGTTCACCAAGAAAAAGCTGCCATGCCCCGTGCTCAAGAATTCCAGTCAAGCCACAGTAATGGATGATCCTACTAACCTTGAACACTCTTAGGAGAGACACTGAGAATATATGGATCCTTCCCTGGAAGTTTCAGTGGCTCAACGCCTTTTATGATAAAGATTCATATTTCTTGTATTTTTGGACTGGCTCCCTATATGCTACCTCTACAACACAACTAGCAGGCGGGCCTGCATCTCAGTTATTTAAACATGGTGCAGTGGGCCTAGCCCAGTCTCACATGCATAACTGGAAGACTGCAAGCCATGGTCTAGTTCTTCTAAACAAATTGTCTACCACAGAAAGTCAAAAAAACCTCTCACTGAAAGTACAAGAACTGGACAACTTTCCAGAAAGCCGAGAACACAGGAAAACTATTTTTCCCTTTTAAATAACACAATATTCCCAGTTCTGGAGGTTTTATGTTCCAGTTATCAACAGCTGTTCAGTCATTACTCCCACTCTAAGCTTAATTAATAATCCCATTTCATTGTGAGTGACAGAAATGCTGATTTTGATATCTCACCCTCAGTTTCTTGAAAAGTGGAAGAGTATAGGTGAAGAAGGAGAATAAAGTCATTAAGTATGCCTTAAAAGGCTGCATCAGCTAATGCAGATCTGCCCCCACACATCCTAGTTTTTTTCTCTCTCTGCTTCTCACCCTATCCCTTTTCTTCCTTTTTTCCCTCTCGTTTCCTCTCATTCAAGTATTCTCCCTCCCTTCCCATCTACAGAAACTGACTACTTCAGGTTGTAAAGCACCTACTTCATTTCTGCTTTGCTTTTAGCTAGTCTCATTGCTAACAAGATCAAAAAGACGTAAAATACAATTTCATCTCACATTCAACATTCAGACCACAAATTGGTGTGCAAGTGTATTGGGATTACTAATTTATACTGGTCATTCAGAACCTGTAAATCCTTTCAACAATATTTGCTATCAATCAGTTGTTAGAAGGATCTGCAAAACACAAAAATGTTTAAGATTCATGCTAAGTATTCACAGGTTGGTCACAAAAATAATATTCATGTACACATACAAGACTTGCTAAAAATACAAAAATGACAAAACTGATCCACTCAAACCTTCCCCAGAAGCCTACTTTTTCTCAGACAGCAAGGACAGATAACTTGTGTCCCAAATAATTTCTTGGGAACAACTTGATGAGCAACAGAAAAGGAATATGGAGTTCAGTCTTGAATACAGTAAGCACTAAAGGGAACGTTTTTGACCACTGCATGTTATCTTCTTAAAAAGACAGTATTACACATAGAGAAGTATTAATAATTTAAATGTATCAAGCTGTTACCAAATACCGACTACAGAAATTTTCTGTGCATGTTCAACAGCAATAAGAGCATTACAGTTATTATTCAGTTCAACACAATCATTCTTCCCTCCCATCTTTGGCCTTTCATATCCCTTCCCCTCCTCTTCCTCTCCCTTTGTTTTTTCATCCCTTCTTTTCTCTCACACACTTTCAAGAAGGCCCAATTCAGCACAGTGTGGCATCGCCAGAGACCAGCGACAGCTGCTGTTCCAGCTACAACAGTGAGTGGATTTAAAAAAATCAAGGGACAGCTTTAAAGTTTGGGAGAGCTGTTTAAATTGAATATGTAATAACTCTACTGAGGATTTGGACTTTAGCTACACTCAATAGGGGTGCTTCATTACCTACTTGTGGGAATGCCACTTGTCTGTGATGAGGTCACAGCCTCCTGGTGATAAATTCCGTATCTGCTGTTTAGCCCGGTCAGCTGAAAACAAACTAGCAGATGCCATGCTGATTTGCATCTAGTTGCTATCGATACTAAAGAGACAATATGTGAAAGACAGGAAGTATCATGTGGGAGCCACGCTTAGACAGCATGAGGGGAAACGAGCATTCACCTTCTTTATCTAATCATCCCATGCTGAATTACTGAAATAGAAAGTCTTCCACAAGAGGAATGCAGTAATCAAAAACAATCTGGGGCTGGATTTGTCTCTTACTGGTTTATTTGTTATCCTAGGCATTTCTGTGCCACTTTGACTGAAATAAAAAAAAAAAAAAAATCCATCAGAAGTAGAATCAACAACAGCTTATGCCTTGAAGTTTGCACAAGAAATCACCCTTACATATGATTCAGCAAAAAAAAATTCCTCCTCTTCATTTTGCTTTTGGTCATGTTATACAATATACTCATATCATGAAAAATTGAATTCAACCTGTCCAAGGGAGGACTTCATAAATTAGAAAGTCCAGCTAATCCTCAGTAATCAGTCTTTAAGTCCCTCAACTACTGTGTCTCTCCTATCCACATTTTCACTTTCCCAGAAAAGACTATGTGTAACACTGACTGCATTCAAAGCCTTTCACTTTTACACCATCATCTTAACTTTGGGTCTGTAATTTGATGCCATTCCATCACAGAGTGTTGTGTAATGGCGTTTTTAAATCAACTGTTAGTGGACACACCCATTCACCCCATAAAATGCATGGCAGTATATCTGCACTAAAATACATGCCAGTGTATCTCCAGTACCATCACTAATTCGAGTTTTTGTTACACTCTTAAAATATACCTTATGGATTGAATCATTATTGTTTAGAGGCAATGGCGAAGATCAAAATAATGAGAGTTTTCACTGACTAAGGAGAAAAAAGAATCAGAAAAGTTAGAGGGATTGTTGTGCCTAGTGGGGGTACCTGAAACTTGCCATCCCTCAGGAGCAGCATGCAAATGGTGCAGAAGCCAGAAGACATGGTAACACATAAGGTAACACATCCCCAACCTGTGTAAGTCATTCCTGAAGAATAAAGGGAGCCTATGATTTATTTACCTGTAGCAACAATACAGCTTTGAAGTAGAAAGGCGAATAGCATCTGCTCTCCAAGTCCAAAGTAGTCAGATGCCAAAATGGACAAGATGATTAACACATTCTTCTACCTTAAGGCAGCAAAGTGATTGCCCACTCAGTACTTTAAATCTAGGCAGATCTGCTAGCAGAGGAACCGTTCCTTTTTTTTCTCTGGCAGGTATGCTGACAGATTTGTAACTTGGGATGTTCTAAGAGTGATCGAAATACATAAATAATGCCACTAAGAAAAGTACAAAAGATCTGTCGTACTACTGCTCAGCAGAAATTAGAATATGTTTTATCTTACTCCTTTTTCTAGAACATTAGGTGGCAATACCTTTCTTTCTTGATCTCTTCTGTTTCACATTTTTCCGTCTCACTACACTTCTTTAAACTTACTCCTCACGGCCTGTGTAGCCATCATCCCATCCCAACACCAGTTAACTACCTTCTAGCTCATAAAATCAAGATGTAAAGCGATAATATCTAACTTGCTTTGAAATAAATGAAAAGATTCCATTGTTCCTTTCAAAGGGAAATACCACAGGTACCATAATTTCTATGTGGAAAGAACAGGTAGTGTAATGGGAACTAAAGCCTATAGAAGGCAACCAGAAAGCATGAAAAGGTTTTCCTAGAATCCATCTTTGACCTTTTGGGCAAGCAATGAGAATAGATATAGATAGCAGAATGTAAGAATGTACGCACGTGAACCAGAGGTGAATACAAAATCTCAATTGTATGCACTACCATAACAAAATACTATTAAAAATATGTTGAAACATGTCTACTTACGTACATAAAAAATTATCATGTGCACATCTACATATACTAGCACTAAAGGTTGAATAAAGTACATTCTTACTGTAATGGTCTACATTAATCCCTCAGCAGAAGAACAATATGAAAGGATCTGCAGGAAGATAATCTGCCCTCAGCAGATCAGGTGTGACAAAGAAAAAAAAAGAAAATGCACGGCCACAGCCTCCACATTACAGGAAGCCAGTAGTCAGAATTGCCACATGCTGCATGTACTATACCAGAAGACCTGCTGGAAGATTTGATAAGGAGAGACAGTTGGTCTAATACGTAGTTTACATGAGCTTAATTCCTGTTAATGTCATCCTAAAGCCATAAGCAACGTCATGTAGATGAACCTGATTCCACCCTAACTGAAACCAAGTGATTTTCTACAGTGAATGCAATGCAAACAGGGCCTTCACATGCAACCCCCCCTCCCAGCACAGTCACAGAAAGGTCTTTCCATTGAATCCAGAAGGAACTGCATCATGTCCTAAAGAATGCACTTGTGGCTAGAGTAAAATGGCACCCTTCCACTTAAGTAAATGGAGTTACACTGGCTTATGCCAGATGAGAATCTGTCAAATATCAAATTATATAAAATATTCCTCTGAAATAGCTCAACATTCAAATACCATATATATTAAATCCTTCAAAATGTTCATTCTAATAATAATAAGCCATCCAGGCATATGGCACCCCTTTTATACAGAAAGCTCACAAAATGTGATTCATTATCTAGTTCCACCTATTACTTCAATAGCTGGATTGGGTACTTCGGAGGTAAAATGCTGCAAGTGTTCTTAGCACACTACTACATTTAGGAAAGGAAGTGAGGATTAACTGAGCCAGTTAAAACTATAAGAAGAATGTAGATGGGCAACTACGTCCTATCTTAGCTGGAATTATGCCACGACATTGAGGTTAACCCCCCTGCTTGTGCAAAAATACCACAGGTTTTTACTAACCACAAATGGTCAGGAACTCAGTTTAACAAGCCCATCCACAACAACAATACAGATGTAAAAAGCATGCAGAACAATCCCTTAAAGTGTGACATTCTTGCTCAAAGTACCCATGTATTCATACACCAATTATAATCTAAAACTAGACAAAATGAAGTGAGAATGCAAGATTGCTGAAATACTTTCACAGTACAAACATCCATTTAAATATGAAGACTTCCTAAAAGCTTCACCTCAATAGTTTTGGAGCATTAACGGATAGAGCCTCTGTAGAATGAGTATCTGTGAGTAATGAGGAAATTTGCAGCACTCAGTGCCTCCCCTGCACTGGGACACTGACCAATACAGTTTATGAAGTAAACAGTTCAACAGCAGCCCTTCCGGAACAGCTCCTCACCAGGGCAATCTGCTCAGGAATTAAAGTCACATTTATTCCAGAAAAGAGTATCCAGACAGGGAGCGCCCTGCAATATTTTACGCCAATTTTCCCCCACCGGCAGGTCCTTGGAGTAATGTATTAATTCTCCTTATGCTGTGTGACAGTTAGTTGGAATTAGTAAATATGTATTTTCATTAAAAATATTATGTTCCAGCATATGCATTTAATTTGCCACAAATTATGGTATGTAAGAAATCACACCATCTTCAATAAATCTTAAAAGATATTAGCATTCTTGTTTCTAATACAAGATATTTCAAGCAAGTAGTAAAATTTCAGTGGTATATGAAAGGGGTCTTAGAGAAACACACAAAAAAATACAACTATAAACAAGCCATCATTCTGGTAAGAGGAAATACAAACAACCAGAATAAAAATAGTTGATGCACAAAAGCCATAATGAGGGGGTTGCTCAAAAAATAACTTCTACTTTGAATGGTTTGGATGAAATACAAATTATCCACAGAAAAGTGTGGACTGGCATAAATGTTTGTACAAAATTATAAGTATATTTCTAGAAGTATGCAAGAGACAACCGCCTGCATGCTGCACAAGGTCCCAACAACGCTCTGCATAAGTGCTAGTGCACAGAGTCCAAACCACTGCATTTTAATTACTATGCAGCCTCAGATATATTGCCTTTGATATGGAAATGTTCTTGTTCTCTCATCTTCACATACGGTCTCATGCACAGAAATCTTTATCTGATTCATAAAAAATAAACTAGAATCCAATCTCAACACCTGACCTCAGTGCTTAGAAGTTTTTTACTAAGCATGGTGTCACTATAAAAAGAATGGGTAATATTGGTGTAAAGTTAGATATTTGGAGCAATGATATGAAGGATTTGCAGTTAGGAATCAAATCAATACTGCATCTCTCAGGTTTTAGAGTTTCCTGTTGCCTTATGTCAGTCTACCAGCGACTGGAGAAACACCTGGCTGTACATCCTTCTGTCTAGCTCAAGAAGAAAGAAAAAAAATACTTAAATGACATGCTGTCTTACCACCGATAAAAGATGCAACTTAGCCACTTGCTGTATGAAATCAGTTATGAAATCTAATAAATCACTTCAAACTTTTTTTTTTATTATTTGTACGTAATGTTTTTGTGCATACTTCAGAGGTATGCACTAGAAAGTTCACAATGGAAGAAGCAAAATGTTTCCCAAGCCTTACTTTATCAAACAGGTAAAATAAACATAAAGAACACTTAAAATACAAACCCAGTACTTTTCTATATCTTACATTAATATGCTGCCTGTAACAAGGCTAAAAAAATTTTGCTTTGACAAATTCTACCAGTCACTCGGAAAAAACATTAAATATTCAGACCTAGATAATTCTCCTAGCTCTATAGAATTACATTCTCTTTCTATAAAGAATATGATCTGTGTAACCTCTCTATAGAAGATAATGACCCATCTGTAAATCATTTTGTTGCAGGTTATCTGTTTTTTATCACTTCTAGTACCTGTCTGTGCCTGATATGATACCCTTAAACACATTAACTTGATGGAATGTTTCGCCTGACTTCAAAAAAACATCAACTGATAGATATTTATTCTCCACTATAAATGAATTACTCTGATTAACCTAGTTTACCAATATATCCAATTTTATATTACTCTTTCCAATTCAGAAGGCTCAAGAAATATTTGATTAAACTAATTTCCAAGCAATGATTTTAAAACTTGGAATACTGTTTTCTTTCTTCTTAATTTAAGGAGACAAAACAGTAAACATAAAACTGATATGACTATTTTCAAATACACAAGAGGAGAAAAGAAATGTCTATGTACCGATTCTTGTTTCTTTAAGAGAAAATCCATTTTTCAGGTTCCTGTTGTACTAATTGAAAGAGAATTATTTAAAACTTCACTGAATACTTGAATATACGATGGGTATGTGTAGCAGTTTCACCAGTGCCAAAGAACTCTAGACTTTCTGAAAGACAGCAAACTAAAAATTGGCAGGAAATCTCTTACAATGATGTCACAAATATTTGTTGTTGCCACAGAATAATGTTTTAAAAGAACACCTACTTCTGTGCTGAAAAGGCTTTGGGAACATGTAATTATCCAGTTTTATCACTGTAGAAATCGGCTGCTTTCCAACAAATACGTCTATCAGATCTCTCTCTTCTGTGCAGAACTACATCTAAATAAATACACACGTATTTCATATAGACATCACACCAGCCCAGTACACCACCTTACTAATGACAACATTTTACCATATTTTGTTGTTTTCACAATATGATGTCATGGCCTGTAATAACACATGAATAAATACTGTGGGAGAATCCTGTGCCTAAAAAATTCTGCATAGCTCATATAAAATAAAAGGAAATTCAGTTTCTGTGTTTTGGTAACAAGTCCCCCAAAGTTCCCATTCTTGCTGTTCTACCTAAGGAAAAAATAGAAAATGGTGTAAATAAAAATTACACAAAGAGACACGGAAAGAGATGACTAGAAATCAGCTTACTAAGGCACAAACTTGAAATGTGCACCTTTGTGTTTTGCTGCTACTTGATGAATAACTTATATATGAACTACCGAATACATCATAAAGCAGTAGTTCTCTTGCAGCTTCTGACATCATGCAGAAATGTTTCAAAGCTCTGTCTCTGTAAGTTACTGTATTAACTGAAATGTTTTAAAAATATGTCGTTGTATCACTTCAGCTGACATAGCTTGTATATACACAAACACCCCTATTTACATAACTTTTAAAACCTTAGTCATTGCACACAACCTTTGCCAAACCAGCCTGCTGATCTTTAAAGTCACACTATGGAAAAAGAAATATACATCACCCCATCGTATGAGGTATAAAGAAAAGTGCATCATGGCTTCTCTTTCCTCAGTAATTTTTGTCCGGTGAAATAAATAAATAATAAATAAATAGGCATAAGGCTTTTAAGTGTGATCTATACACTTTTAAGGGGGAAATTCAACCAAGTGTAAAAGATTAATGGATATGCTTCCTGAAGTGATATCTCCCAAGGTGATTACAGTGTTTAGCAGATATAAGGTCATGACTAAAGAAACTTTCTAATGCCCACTGAGAAAAAATGTATTTGTTTTTGCTATCATCATGCAAAGCTCTGGCCTTTATTACAAGCTATTCCAAGGCCTCTAAGAACTGTGGACATACATGGATACTTTTGACTAAAAATACGATCAAAGATGCAAAAAAACATGTCCAAAGGGATTATTTTTTTTTTTCCCCATTGAGCAAAAGAAGTTCAGCTGGAAGTGACCACTAACAATTGTTGGCCACATGTTAAAAACCACTGGCTAGGGAACAAGTACTGTCAGTTCCCACTTGTGAACAAAATCAAATTGACAAGTGAAAGCGACTAACTCTGGACATCAGTTATTATTTTCTACAAGTCAGGCACTAGTGGCCTTACGAAGGAAACTGATGGGCTCCACTTTGTTTCTGTTCTCACTTTCACCAGCGTGTAAACGTTAAGAAGGCAAAAATGAAGCTGAGTTACATAAGTTCAGCAGAGAATCAGTAATGTGCAGGGAGAGACAGCCATCTGTCTCACTCCCTTTATGCTATGTTATACACATAGCACTAGTTTGCACCCTACGATCTAGCAGAAAAGGCAACTAAGCGAGCTTTGAAGCAGCCCAGCTAAGTCTCCCAGCAGTACTGAAACAGAGTACTGAACTGCAAGGAAAAGAGAGAAAATAATGCATTTAGCAGAGGATGCGAGATTGCGGACCAAAGGGCCTCTTACATTCTCATCGCTGAATGAATTAAAGTTCTAGGGGAAGAGGCCGGAGAAATCAGAGTGAGCGAAACAAAAAGTACGACAGGAGAAAAACAGTCAGGAACCGTAAGTCCGGGGACAACGCGGGGAAGACGCCAGCAGCCGGAGCCCGCGGCCCGGCGTCCCTGGGAGGTGCGGAGTCCCCCGCCGGCGGCCGCTCCTTCCCCGCGGGGCTCCGGCTGCCCCCGCCCGCCACGGGGGCGGGAGCCCTTCCAAGAGCCGCCACGGCTCCGCGGGGCGCGGAGGGCCAGCCCCCCCCCTCCCCACCTCCCGGGGAGGGAGCTGCCGCCGGCGGCGCGAGTCGCTCCGGGGGCCGGGGCGCTGCAGCGGAGCAGCCCGGGGGCCCCCGACCGCTGCGCGGCCCCAGTCGGCGGCAGCAGGGCACTGGCTCCGGCCCGCAGCGCAGCCGGGGCAGGGCTGTGCCCCGCCGGGCCCCGGCCCCCGCGCCCCCCCCCGGCCGCGGGAGTCCGGCGGCGGCGGCGGCCAGGGAGGCGGCCTGGAGAGCGGCGCTCGGAGCGATGCCCAGGGCTCACCTTCCCCTCCCCCCGGAGAAGTGCGCTTCAAAATGGTTTTGCAGGCGAGGCTGGCCAGGCTGGGCTTGGTGCATTGATTCCAAGTGCAGTGCCTGGTTTGGTTTCCGTATATTCTTTGGCTTTTAATAGCTAGCTGAGGAAAAAAGAAAGCATTATTGTTTTCTTTCTTTCCTTCTCTCATTGCCTATTCTAAATTTGACTCCAAAGTTTAAGCAGTTGAATTGGCTAATTCTGAATACAGTCTATTGAGAGACCAGACACAGCAGTATATCCCTGTATAGCAATAGATACAATGTGCTGAATTGGCAGTCTAATTATAAATGTGGCATTTGGACCTCCTTTCAGACCCAGTGCCACCTTACCTTATGAGGGAACTTCAACTACAGCAACTGTTCAAAACAAAATGCCATTACAGGATCAGCTTCACCCAACACTGGAACCAGCCAGGGGATTGTTTTACAAACAGCCTTTCTCACTTAACACAAGAATGTATTATAAGGAAAAGTTATGGATAGTGCAGAGTCTGAAGAAAACGCGTATGTAGTTTCTGCCAGGTGTTGAGCTACTTCAAACTGCAGCATACTCCAAATGACCTCATTATTTTCTTTTAAATGTACTCACTATAAATAGATTATTTCTTAGTTTTACTAGAATGAGCTGCTAGGTACGCTTGCTGTTTATATTCTGAGTGTAGTGTGCATATAGCATTGTGAGCACAGAAACACGCGAAATATCCTGGCTCAAAACAAAACCCAGCAATAAGACCTTGCCAAAGAATCATGGTGTGCTGAAAAAAAGTTTTTTTAAGCGTCTTTTCCAGGGAAATATTTGTATATAATGGCAGACTACATGTACATATCTCACATTCATTCTCATTATTTACTTTATGGTATAATGGCTTAATTAAATGAGTGGGCACAAGCACGTCAATAAAACAAGTCAAGTCAAGTCAAAGTCTCAAAACAGGTTTCAAAATTACTCCATTACACGAATACAGAAATGGAAATTCGTTGATTTGGGGGCTTGAAACCCTGTTTGGGGACTGGATAAAACTGTTCTTCTGCCTTCATGATCATCGCTGAAGATGGAAATAGCAAAAAATGTTAAAATGAGGGTAAAAGAAAACAGTAGGAACAAAGTGCCGCTCGTATGCCGAAGGCTATTTAAATTAGCTTAATAAACATATACCTTATCTACAAACAGCAGGCGAAGATATATTACTTTATCACAGAAAGTTTCACCGTCTACGTTTTTGGGAAACACCCCTAGGACAGAACTAATCTGTCGTCCCCAGGCTCCCACAGGCTGACTTTCCCTGCAGCCCCCCCGCCACTCAGACACAACAGTAATTGTCTTTTCAAGTCGCCACTTCCACTCCTTCCCGTCCTTTAAAAAAAAAAAAGAAAGAAAACAAAAAACAAAACAAACCCAAACAAAACAAAAAACACCACCACCAACCACCACCGTGAAACGGTCCGCAGAAAGCAAAGACAGCAATCAAATCGATATGATCAGTGCCTCTGATTGACCTCAAGGCCCTGCTCTGCTAAAGCACACAGCCCCTGCTGCAAAGCGGGTTAACTGCTCAGCGCTGTTCAACACGACTCGGAAAGGCAGCTGGGAAGCTCTCTCGGCAGAGGAGCAACTCTCTGGCAGCTCAATTATTAATGCACGCGTGGAAGTACCTGCTCGCATCACGCCTATATGTTCTCTCTCACGTATCTACACACAGCCGCGCTCACGCAGGGGCGACCCCGCCGCCGGTACACGCGTGCATGCATTACACGAGCGGGCTCGGCGGCAGCGCCGGTGCCCGCTCCTCCCCGGAGCAGGGCAAGCCGCAGAGGCACACTCATTAGCTCCCACTGATGATTCCTTTCAGGATCATGAATGGAACAATTGTCAAAAACTGCGGGAAAAAAAAACCAAGCCCCAAGACTATTATATACAGACACAGCTTGTGTGCGCGCATGTGACATTTGCAGGCAACCCAGATTTGTTCATAAACTCTTCAGCATTATCCAAGATAAAACATTAAATTGCTTATACGGTTACAGAGGCTTCTTATCCCCAGTCAAAAAACCAAACAGCTTCGAAGGTAGTGAAAGCCAGGAAAAGAACAAGCTCTCCACCAGACACACCTTGCCTTACTCGTATCCTACAGCACCGTCTGTAAACAGCTACGCTAGCTTGTTGCAGCTGCCACTATTTTATTTTAAAAGAATAATTAATAATAATAGTAGTAGTAGTAGTAGTAGTAAGTGAAATACTTCCTGAAAACTTACTTTGCATTTAGTTTAGGCACTATTCTTTTTTTCAGCTCGCAAAGGAAGCCGTTTTGTCCAGGTTAGGTATTGTCTACTTATGGATCAGCCCCTGGCTAAGGGTTTATTTTAATTTATGGCTTATGCATTCTTTTAAGGTCGATTTGCATGACCTCCGGCAAAGAGCTAAGGCAGCAAGAAATCCCAAGTCGAATGTTGCCACAAAGCGGCACACATCTCCCCTTCCCCGGGTGTAAACAGAGCTCTCTGATGATGGACTGCTTTCTTCCCCCCTCCTTGTGTATCACAAATTAGGGTGCGATATCAATTTTAAAGTTTTCAGTATAACTTTATCCAAACCCTCTGCCTGGAGAGATAAGGCGCCGCCGCAGAACTGCAAATCCTCGGGACAGTGCCCCGGTGTGGCCAAACCCAACATTACCACCTCCACTCCAGTAGCTTTGTATTATTCCATGCTCCGTGGATAGCACTCATTTGTGGCGAACTTCAAAGCAGTTACCCACCTCAAACTTAACGGAGTATTTAAAAGCACCACTAAACTCCCTTCACCTTTCTCCATCGCGTGTCTTTTGGGGTTATCCGTGAAGAGAAACCCACGCTAGCACTTTGGAGTAATGACAGCAGCGCTCTGCTCTCAAAGATTTATTTCGGATTTTATTTTTCCTCCCTCTCTCTTTCTCCCTCTCGTGTTAGTTCCTTACGTACAATATCTTCCCAGCACCATGTGTTCGCCTGCCGTGGGTGATCTTAAAATACAACGCTGATCTGTCACTACATTTTAAAATAAACTCTACTCGGGAAGGATGAGAAAGTGTTGTAATTTCAAGGTATTGGGGTCCCTTAACGTCTCGGAAACCTCGGGATTCAAACAGCCCCGGAAACTCGCAGGGGGACGAGACTATAACTACTTTTCCCTAAAGAAAAAAAAAAAAAAAGAAAAAAAAAAGAAAACAAAACCAACACCCTCGTGGTATAAAAGTAAATAATCGTGCAAGGGGAGGCGGGGGGAAGGGGTGAATTCAGCAATGTTAAAAGCTAAACAACAGATCTACCTCCGGACGCTGCTGCTTCACTCAATTGCAACTAACAACCCATTAAAGACAGCGCAGGGGGAACCGGATTCTCTCCTGCAAAGCGACATAAATCCAGCGAAAACCCATTAAACCACCACCACCACCACCACCAAGCCACGCAGCACTACACACCACAGCAAACAACAGGTATACAACACAATAGGGCTTTTTTTTCCTGGTTACCTCCTCGGGATCCAGTGTGGCACAAAGCACTGGGAGAGCCTCCTTTTTTTTTTTTTTTGCAACGCGCTTCGGTAATTTTCATTAAAAAAAAAGAAAAAAAAAAAAGAGAGAGGGAAGGAGGTGAAAGGGGAGAGAGAAAGAGGAATAAATGGATGGTAATTCGGTAAAATAAAATAAATGAACTAGAGTCTGCTGGTGTTTCTCCGGGCCATGGATGTGCAGGATCCCGATCGTTAGAAGTTTGCGGATGGGTTGCCTGGAGATTTGGTTACAATCAGGTTCATTATTATTATTTTTTTTTTTCCTCCTGAAACAAGTGAAGGCGATGGTTACTGCTGTCAATCTTGGCAATCAATGTGAGCGGCCATGTCGTAAGTATTCAAAGCATTTCCCGTCGTGCAACATCAGAAAGTGAGTGGCCAGGGCATTGATCTGAGGAAGGCAAAAGGAGGCAGGGCTCCCCCGCCCAGACAGCACAGGCAAGATGAGACAACACAGAGAGAGAGAGGGAGAGGGGAAGAGAGAGAGAGGGAGACAGCGAGCGAGCGGGGAAAGCAACAACTGCAGAGAAAGTGAGCACAAAACAGAAAGTGAAATCACCCTAGGCTGCCAGCCGCATCCCCGAGAAGCTATCACCACTCACATTGCTATTAGACAAATGAAACCTTAAACCTCTCTCCTCTAATGACCACTGATTGCCCGGAGTGGTGAGGAAAGGTACTAGAAAGTTACCGGGGAGGGGGTGCGAGGGCGGGGAGGGGGGTGCGAGGGCGGGCGGGGGCCGGAAAAGGAGGAGGGGGAGAGGGGGGGTCCCGGGAGAGCCGGCTCGCGGGGCCGGGGCTGCGCGGGGGGAGCGGCGTGTTGCACCCGGCCCTCCCCCGCCCGGCACGGCGCTTCTCGGGGAGTGCGTGGGGAGGCACACACCAAAAAAGTCCTACCGGGCTCCTGCTCGCAAATTTAAAAAAAAAAAAAAAAAAAGAAAGCGGGAGAGACGATCTGCAGGACATGGGAAGGACTGGTGGGGAAGCGGCGACGAGAAGGAAAGCACTCAGCAAGCGAGCGCCTACTGACAGTTGATAAATGGGGCTCTGAGGAGCCCGATCGGGGTAAAAAAAAGATGAAACGTAAAGTATAAATTACACTAGAGATGGGAGTCCAGCTACAGGGACCCAGGGGAGAGGAAGGGGAGAGGAGGAAGGATAAGGCGCTCCGAGTCAACAAACTAGTGATGCGTTCAACAGAAAGGTAAAACGTGAGCACAGTTAAAAGGGAAAGACAGGTATGACCCGAGAAGAAAAACTGATTTAGGACGGACTCGAGCTGAAGTTGGGATTCTCGTGGCGACGACGAGAGATTTTAGCAGCGGCAATATATAAATATCTCTTTCTCTGCCTACCAAAAGGCAACAGATAGGGACTTGAATATCAGCTTGAATACCAATTTAGGAACTCACGCTCCTTTGGAAGTGCTAATTTGGCGGGGGGGGGGGGGGGGGGGGGGGGGTATGCTATCTGGGAGAAAGAAGGGAAAACTATAAGGAGCTGAGGAGAAAATCAACCAGTGGCACAGAGTACTGGAAAACCAAGAAAGTATCTCTGCTGTATTTTTACATGCCAAAGGTAAACATAAAAGAGTCTTTCAAACTGTCAGGGGCCCGCAGATCAGGTGAGCAAACAGCGCTGCGAAGCTAACGTCTCCCTCTTGATATTATTCGCACCTAGGCTAAACTGTTGTTAAGATGGGAGTGCGGAAAGCAACCTCAAGCCCACAAAATGAGAGAGAGAGAGAGAAGTTGTTGATTCATCTCTGTATTTTTGGCACTTTCTCCCCATTTTCCAGAAGGCGCCTGGAACAGTTAGTAACAGAGAAACTTTTTAATTTTAAAATAGCTTCATAACTTATAGAGGCCAAAAAGACGAGGAGAAAGCCTGATTTCGCTTTCCTCCTCTCTCAAGTAGAAATTTGCAGAATAGGTTAGATCCAGAAGCATACTCAGCCCCGCTGCGAATGAACCTTGCTTCATAAGGACGTGATAAAAATTGAGCATTAGCGTGATGGCACAGGACTGATCTGATCTGGCTCTATTTCATTTTGTTAACAAGCTGTAAAACTCAACACACTACTGGAATCGCGCACATTGCATCCTCTACCTTGCTATCCGAGGTGCTATCACCCCTCTCGAGTCGAGTCCAGGGAAAATGAGTTTTAAGTTAGAACCTCTTGGAAGAGAGGAACTATTTTATACAGTATTTTTGGCAATTCCAGTACAATAAAAGGTGCGATCAAGTCCTATTCGGCAAGCAGGAAACACCTTGAAACAGAACTTTAAAATTATCTAGTAAAGCTTTATCATCAAATTAGCTGGCTGAGGGCATAGTAGCTAATTCCCATGCATTCTTTCATTTTTAAGAAAGGATACTAAAAGGATACTAAAAAACTGAAATTCGGAGACAGGGGATAAATTGTGAGATTGTAAATACTGAGTTTGTATTCACCTGCGTTCAGCTAATTCAAAGTATTCACCTTGCTGCAGTTATCTGTGCTATAGATTTAACAACAGAGAAGAGCTGCCTTTGCAGATATTGCTATGTCCTTTTTAATCTTTAATTATATGAATTCCCGTGATTGGTCACTAACACTTTCCTTGTAACACACTTAAACCTGCTGCAAGCAAAGGAAACACCTTGACTTTTTGCATGACTAGTAGCTTTGGCGCGCGAAAAAATGAGGACTATAAAAGAGATGTAATCAGAATACAAAGATGAACTAGCCTGCCCGAGTTTGCAACCCCATCAATTTGTTACTGGAAGTTTTTTTTCTTTCAAGAAATAAATAGAAGGCGAAAAAACCCAAACCCTACTCCTCAAATGTAGCGTCCTCCTTATTAAGTACGAGGCGGTAATGGGACAAGAGATAATTAAGGCATCAGATAAATCTAACCGCCCACCTAGCTTCAAATCGGGGGCGCATCTCGCTGCACTCCCGAAAATCCTATGCAGAGAATGACACTCGGCTGGGGCAGGACACCGCAGAGATGCGTCCACATTCCCAGGCGGAGCGCAAGTAGTACTCTCTAGCTTGTTGCTTCCCCTGTGTGATCAATTAAGTTACAGATGTAACACACGGTGCCAGAGAGCTACAACTTCTCCGCGGTTGAAAAAGAGAACTCCTTGGGCATTGTATGCAAATACGCGTGTATGTGCAATGCACAGGAATAATTGTGGTTCCCTCTGTTTGCATAAGTGAACACCCGCCGTGTAGATACGTATACACGTGCCGAGAAACAAGAAAACGCTTTTACTTTTAGCGTTACCATACGTTTAGAGACCGCGTTTTAAATTACTTCCCTTTCTTTTGCTTCATTAAGGCTAAAACCAGCCAGAGCAGCCAGCGCAGGCAGATGTTGAGGAGGGATGCTGAACTGCTGCGGGTCCTTGCACAGGGAAGGGATCGGAGGCGCTCAGTTCACGTCGGGGCACTTACCTGTTCACAGCTGTCATTGCATTTTGCGCCGTCTCCCTCATTGAATACGTTAAAGTAAAACAATATTCAACAAGCGAAACAACCTGTATGTTAAGTTTCACATACCGCATCTTTAACACGATGAGCAAACCTACAACTCCTATAGAGTTGGTGGAACAGTCTCAGAAGTTTTGATTCAAAGGGCAGGAAATTCCACCTTAAAAGTCATTCACCCCATTCTAAACTCCCCTCTCTCTCCAATTAATGCCGGACAATTAGCAGGCATATTTATAAATTCCCTATGCTGACACTCTCCGACAATGAAGACTTTTTATAGGCTTGTTAAAGATGTTCAGAGAAACTTTTGCAAAATAATCAACAGCATCTGACAGAAAGCTAAAGGAAAAGAAGTTAAAGCCTGATCATCCGATTGGGAGAAAGTTTTGTTAGACTAGATAGAAACATATTAGTCCACGTTTCTTCATAGGCAAACCCATCAGCTGATACGAGTTCCCCTAGAACAAGAACCTCTGGCGGTCTCCTCAAAATTTAGGGGACGTTTGCATTTTATAACGCCCAAAGCTAAAGATATGACTGAAAACAAAACCTCTGAATTCCTTACAGCGTCATCTGCCAACACAATGTACTGTCCTGGCGGAAAGAGGATCAAGCAGATTTTAATTTCATTTGAAACTGTGCATCATCTTGATAGTGAAGCAAAAAGCCGCAGCAACAATCTCCCCACTCCACCCCCCTGTTCAAAAAAAAAAAGGGGGGGGGGGGGGGTAGACACGGGACGGGACTGGAAAAACCACATAAACTTTTACAAAGAAAATAAAAGCAAGTTTGACATGAAAACCCCTTCCTGTCTCGGAAAGTTCATTTTAAAGGTCCCCTCTGTAAATCTAAAGTGCAAACACCAGGCTAAGGTAGTGAGTGGCTGGAATTTGCATGCTGATAAGAGAAGGCTGTTGTACTTACAGTGACAGAGGGCAGGCTGCGGAAGAAAAGCTGTTTGTGTTAGCCTGAGAGTCACCCAGGGCTGCAATGAGAGGAGAAGAGAGGAGTGGGAGTGCCAAGCTGGATACACCTTCACCGCATCTCATCACATCTGCCAGCCTCTCTCTCCCTCTCTCTTTCATTTCCACATTCCCTTTGTTCCTGAAAAAAAAAATCTACACGTCACATCAGTCCCCAGATGCAGTCTACACCAAAGAAAAAAAAATGAATAATTCAATCAAACTGTGCGTAGTCTCTAAGGCAATAAATCTATTGCACTTAAAGAAACGAAGGGTAATTACCGCTATAGAATTAGAATAAGGCCAGAGCGCGCAGGGATCCCAGGGTCTGTAAACTCCACGGTCAAATAAAGTTTCATTTATTTAATCCTTTGTCAACCCCAATGTAAACTAAAGAGGAGGATCGGAACTTATTCCGGTTGGGCTTGAGAATGCTTGAAGTGAATGTTATAAAAAGAGAACGCCCGTGATCTCCAACAAACACAATGCAAGGAAGTAGAAGTGTTTCACTGCATCACCTCCAGGGTCCGTTCCCCCCTCCCTAATGAAGAGCAGACCACACTCCCACTTCCACCGGCTTCTGCTGCTCTCTGCAAGTGCAACGGGAATCGCTGGCAGCCGGCAGCCGCCTTACCTGCTCCTAGATTGCCAATAAAGCCTGACAAAAACTCAGGGTAACCGGCAATTTTGTTCCACGCTCTGGCGGAGAGAAGCCATGGGGGATTTGCGCCGGCACGGATTGACTCAAAACGCTGCCCTTGACTTCTGGATTTGTGCTGGGCTGAGTTTGGGGACTGCCTGCCGGGGGGCGGGGGGAGCACGCTGGGGAGCGGATCCCAGCTGGGCAGGCGGCAGCAGCGCTGCCGGAGCCCTGCGACAGACCGGCCGAGGTAGGATGGAGGAGAGCCACACTTTGCCCTCTCCTACCTCTAACGTTGCTCTCTCGGCTCGGAGGTAAGATGACTCTATATTGTGTTTATTCTCTCCGGGTAACTCAGGTCCCAGGGGCATGCTTCTGTATTAATGAGGGCGGCGGCTCAGGGCTGTGTCTCAGATCGTTACACTCAAATCGAGCTGGAGTTTAACGTCGGCATCTGCTGCTTTACACTTTCAATCACATTCTTTGTAAACTTCTCCTGGGGGGGGCGGGGGGGGGGGGGCTGGAGGAGGAGAAAGACAAGGAGAGGAAAAAAAACAACCCCAGGTGAGACCGTGCTGTTCAGATGACACAGACTCTCGCTCTAATTCATCCGGGCTTTGTGCCGGCCGGGAAGATTAAAACACCTTCCACTGACGTAGAGCGTCGCGCATCTCCTGTACTTGAACCGCTTTAATAGACAGTCTTGATTTATCCAAAACATTAACGGAACTGTTATTCTAATAAGGGTAAACTAGAAAACACACTTGCCTCTCCGCTAACTTGGGCTTTGTTTATGTGCTTAAAACGCCACCGTGAGGCGAGTGCAAATAAAGCAGCGAGAGCAACTGCCTGCCAAGGAGCTCTCGGATTAGCACTTCGCAAAGCAAAACAAACAGCGTTAGCGGCAGCGCGAAAGTCATCGAAGAATCCGCTGCCGGCGGGCGCGGGGTCGGTGGCTCCGCCGCGGGGGCGCCGCCCGGCAGCCTTCTCCGCCCCGGGGGCTCCGGGCCGAGCACACGCACACTCTCTTTCGCTCGCTGGCACGGGCGAAAGAAGGGAGATGAAAATACACAAAGAAAAAACACAACAGCGTTTTCCTTAACCATCTGCCCCGAGTTCCTCTGATCCCTTTGCCTTTCTCACCAGCGCTGAGCGCACGCTGCTCGTTCCCGCAGAGGGACGTGGCGAGGTGAGCAAAGCGCACCCGGCCCCGCTCCTCCCGCCGGCACCGCGCTCTGCAAAACGCCTCCGACCTCCCTGCTCAAAGGCAGTTTCCTCCCGGAGCGTGTGCCAGGGAGTACTTCTAACTCCTCTGCCCATCTTCTTTCTACTTCCTTCCCCCGTCAAAATTAGACCAGTTGCACTGCCCAGGCTTTCCTGGGGGATTTTGCTTCTCAAGTCTTTCAGGTGACTTCAAGTCAGAGGCTGGGTTTATAGTTTATAATTTACACTTTTTTTTTTTTTTTTTTTTTAATGGAAGGGGAACGAAAAAGAAAAAAAAAAAAGACTAGGCTGTTATGACCCATGAACAGGACTTGGGGTGACACTGCTAAAAGTTGTGGGCAAGACTTAGCACAGTGAGTTTCTTAGGCATGCTCCAGGCACAACAAAGCTCTAGGAATGGATCAGCTTTAGATCCTGTTATACAGGGGCACAATACATCACAATACATTGCAGTTCTTAGTCCTACTCCTACGAAAAGCCTTAAACCAGGAAGGGGTCCTGTCGTGGGACTTTTAGCAGCTGATGGGATTGATGCTCTCCCCCAAGCACCGGAAAGCATTCACCACACCAGGGCATCCTGGCACCCAGAAAAGCACTAACTGCACCGGCAAAGTCGAAGTATCCAAACTCTTGGCTACAAGTTGCACTGACAGAGTAAGCTGTACAAATGAATCATGAGAACACTAGTAACAAGTTCCCCAAAAATGGCAATTACTTGCAGCTGTGATTAGAAAGTACATTGAGATTGAATACCTGATACTCTGCAGATACAGAGTAAAAAAAGAAAAACAGTAGCGTGACTGTGGAAGGTCCAAATATTTCCACTGAAACGCTCCTCCTATTCTGGGTATTTCACCTAACAGCTGGATTTGCCTACTTGTCATCCTTATAATTTTTCTACTCCCATCTCTGTATAACAGGAACACCATAAAACACAGTTAACATAAAAAAGCAGTTCAAGATTAACAATGATTTTAAATGTACTTTTTCAGAAGCACCCCAAAGCCATGCAAGAGACACTTACAGCAATCATCACCATCATACTAAGGCATCTCTTCCTTGAGCATACACCTGTGTGGCCTCACATATTATACCGATATTCCCAGCTTCAGCTGGGAATAGATGAGCATGTCTTGTGAATGAGGAAGGACGGAAAGACACATTGGCATATCTATACCCGTACGCACATTTGAGAAGCTGGGAGGGGACACGTGCTAGAAGACCGTGACAGTCCTATTTTGTATTATAATCCAGAGTAAATCATAGGTCAGTGATATAGTAAATCATAGGTCAGTGACATAGACAGGAAAGTTGCTGAATATTTTTCCCTAGAATCTCAATCACAGAAAAACCTTTGCCAAACATGATTACTACATACCCCTATGAACCATTGTAAGGGTTTATCAGCACATCACAGTGCTTTTCTTTTTTCACTGGCAATGTCCCATTTTGACAGCACATGCTGGAGTTCCACAGAATATGTATTATAACACTGTATTTATTCCATCAGTTTATTTTTGTTTCATACCCCCCCCCCAAAAAAAAAACCCGACAACACAAACCAACAACCAACAACCCAAACATAATCCCATCAACAAAGCACAATTTTTGAAGTTCCTGACCGAACTACCATGCTACAAACAAGATACTATGTACAAAACCAAAAACCCCAAGGGCTAGAATAAATATACAAAGCTGTCTTTGACCTGAGGACTGGCCCACATTGCAAATAAATGCATTGCCACTAAGCCACATATATATGCCACATGAACAGAAATAAAAGGAATCCTCGAGATAGGTCAATGTTTTTTTATTTTATGTTATTACCACTGTGCACTTATAAACTGCATTGGTTTTAAGATGTTCCTGTGGGATTGTGATAATACGGCCTAATCTTGTAGGCTCGTGTCCTTGTCAATTGTTTCACCCAGAAGCTCAAGTCCTGTGCATGTAAAGTGCATGCTTCTTGTTAAGAGGATCAAAATGATGATGCTGGTAAGGATAAGCTATTTAGAAAATATAAAGAAAAAGGTGAAAATGTCTACAAAGAAATTTAGGGGTACAAAGTTGTTTCAGATTGTCCCATTTTGCCTGGAGCACGGCATATTGAATGGGTAGGTATGGCTCTCTCCTGTCTTTGATCGCCTCTTAGAACACTTTATATTTTCTAACCAAAATACACAGTAGTAACTTCTTGCAACAAAGTTGACTAAGAAGCAAATCACTGTATAAATCTTACAAAACATGTTTAAATATAGCTTACTAAACCAGGAACATTGGGTAGAAACTGCTGAAAGTATTCAGACCGTTAAAAACTAAAATGCGACATGATCTCAACGTATTTGAACACTCAATTCTATGAAATGTTTTTCCAACATAATATCAAATTTAAGACTGAAGTAAAGTACATGTGATTTGACTGCTTTGGAATCTTCCTAAGACAAATGACTGAAAGATGAAGGTGTTTTATTTCCTATTTGAATCAATGATCAATAAGTCTTATACACAAGAATCACACATTTTGAATATAAAACACACTTTTTTAATAAGTCCAAGTTAGACCAAATAAAATATCTATGTTTTGACAGCAAAACTCACTATTTTTTAAGCCATTGCAATCTATATAATTATGAAGTAACTTGAATAAGGCATCTTACATTGGTCCTAAATTTTTTACTCAAGTAAAACACTCATTGATTCCAATGTGAGTGTTGCCTGAGTAATAGAGTTCCCTGTCAAACTGTTAAAATCAGCTAACTTCTAAAAGCCTGCAGATTGATGGAATAACATGATTATACTAAAGGTATGTATTTAATATGGAAAAAAAAATTAAAGTTACCAGGCAAAGCTTTTTAATGTTTACAATAAAATACAGCAGTAATGTAAGCAGATATTTTTAGGGGGTTTATAATTCTGTGGCTGGTCATGCCACTTATGTTTGTGACTTTATTTCTGTAAGTCATGCCAGTGAATCAGTACTGTCATGTCACAAGCATTGAGGTTTAGCATCTAGGACAATAGATATAGGAATAAATTGGTTTTAAACATTCCACTAGCAAAACAAGACTATTTGTAAATCAATTCCAGTAGGTTACACTGTAAGAGTTGTTTTGGAACGTCGTATTTAGAAGTTTGTGACTGATGATACACATTTTCTTTGTTTTGAGTGAATAAGCTCTTCATCAACATTACATAGAAGAGTCAGATTTTAAAAATGTTCTCATAAAAATTAGAACTCCTTTACAAAAATGCCAACATCAAACAAATGAAAACCACTGAACTGACATGTACCTTTTTCTGATTTTTTTTTTAGAATGAAGTTTGAAAGCTTAATTCTAATAAGAATATTAAGTAAATAAATGTTAACTCTACTCAGTGGTATTAGCATAGTTGAAATTGTAGTTTATAAATTTTTGAGAGCATCGGCATCATGATATGGTTGTCATAGAAACTGCAACAATATGTCATTTCAATTAATTTTACATGCCAGTGATACTGAGGTCCGTGCAACAATTCTTTTTAAGAAGTTCTAGAAGTAAATATTGAAAAGCAGGAATAAAAATATGAATAGGCAACAGTACCCTTCAATTATTATTTAATTAAAAAAACAGGGAGAATTCTAAATTATTTTAAAACTATAACCAAGCTGGAGAAACTAGTTAAGCAGACTTTGACTTCAAAAACACTGAAATTAAAAGAGGAAAGCTATGGAAATGTTCAGACAGTAACTGAAAAAAAATTATCTTTTCCCAATAAAGTAGATTTGGAAAAATACGTAAAAAAATATTTATTCCTGTTCAAGCAATATAAAACATGAAATAGTTTTAAATCTTGATTGTTCCTTTTTTTGTGTGCAAGAAGCAAAAAGTCAAATGTTACAAATGCAGGACAATAATACAAGATTAAAAAAAAAAAAAAAAAAAGCTTTAAAGGTAGGAAATGTAACATGAATAGATTTATTTTTCCTGTATAATGCAGCTACTGTGTGTTATGAATGCTACCTGAAGTAAATCATTGCCAGACACACTCAACTGACATTAATGACTTGATTATTAGAACAGAAAAGCTAACCAAAATAAAAGCAGTGGTGTTTAAAAAAATAATAATTGTATTGTAGCAGTATAAAATTTATTTCTTTATTTTTGCTGGTTTAGGACAGTATGAACATATACCCTTGCTTTCTTATTGCGTATGTATGATACAATACCTAATCCAATAGTTTATACATGAAAGAAAATACAGAGCAGAACCTAATGAGAAAAAAATGTAGATTTTCAACACATTTTACACAGTAATCAATAATTACATAGTATATTTTGTTTAAATTTACTGAGTTGCCACACAGACTAGAATATGCAAGACCTTTCAAACTAAGACATGAAACAAGCTGTTTGTAAGTAAATAAAACCTACCAATATTAATAACAAAACAAAAAAGAAAAGAAAAAAAAAGAAAAAACACAGCCTAGAGAAGCTATCTGCAGTCAGAAAGGAGAAGCATCTAGAGCTATCCTCTCTGATAGGATTAAGGAATGCTACAAAAGAAGCATTTAAATCTCTAGTTTTCCCTGACAATTAACAATGAAAAGCAGATGTTTACAAAGCTATTTTACATGCTCGTTTATAAGATGCTAAAAGATGGTTTGTGGATGGTAAGAAGGAAGAGCTGGATAACTGCTTGTCTGGTGTATATTTAAAAGCATTTTCATTGGCTCAGTTATTGTTAATAATGAAAGAAACACTTTGTGCTGTATGGCTGTGACTACAGAAAACTGCCGTCATAAAGTCCTCAACAAACTCTTAAGATGCAATTTACAAAGATAATAATAACACAGAATTATTTCACTTCTCTGAATGCTACACATTTGCATACCAGGACTGTGTACAATATACTCATAATGTACATTCATAACAACAAGGACTTCTTAGCATTGCAACAGCACAAGATCTGTGCATTAAAAATCTACAGTTCCAAGTTTTCCTTTTTGGTGGGAAACCATTTGTATAAACCAGATGCTCTGCATCTACACAGGGTAAGCCCACATTCAGTTCCACACCTTTATTGAATGGGATCACATCACGAAAATTACGAAACTCTGGAAGGTAGCAACAATATTAATAAATTCCCTCTCAAATAGAAACACGGCAAATTAACTTCTCACACAAATTTAAGAAGAAGTTTGGTCTATAACTGTGAGTCAGGAGATGTGGGTTCTATTCCTGGCTGTGCTACAAACCTACAGAGTGTTTTTGAACAAGTCACTTACACCAAGTCACTTGAGTAGAAAAAATTCAAAGAATGCATGCCTCAAGCTTAATTTAGACAGATCCATATCTGCTTATATTGGATGCATGCAAACGTAGGCATATGTCTCTGAAAAGCTGGGGCCTACCCTTTTTGGACTTTTCATCTTCTTATCCTATTTCTCTACATGGAGAGAAAGCGTTGGGAGACTTAATTCATAAAAGACCCCTCACATATCAATTATAGTTATGCATAACAAGATTACCATTAAAAGTCCCAGCCCTGCAAAGACTCATATGCACGTTTCACTTCACACATTTGTAGTAGTCCAATTTACTCTAATAGAATTATTCACTCTGTATAATTCTAGGCATATAAACTTCTGCAGTATCAGGAACTAAGTTAATGGAATAGATAATGTGTAAAAATACCCCTACGAGTTAGTAATGAGGTTCAGGCTTCACATTCTTAAAGTCCTACGTCATATTCAATAGAAGAATTTTTTTAAAATATTGCTGTTATAATGCTCTGGTACAAGTAAGAGGATGCATAGCTGACTTGACATTAAAAAATTTTGCTAGCTTATCATATCTACGTTTTCAAAACAAACAAAAACCTCTTTGCGATGTGTAAAATAATTCCAAAAACTTCAGTTGTAATCATAAAAAATACTCATAAATCACCTGTGTGTTGCCACCATCCAAGCTGGTTTTGGTTTTTACCTCAAACGCTGAATAAATTCTGATTTCTGTTAATGCTTATGCTATTCCTACTACTTATTCAGTTGTGAATGAATATATTACACTAAAGTACAAAAAATATTTAATTCATATGAGTTGGCTAGATTTCATTTCTTCGATGGACTCTTCCGCAATTCAGACTTCCCATCTACAGGCTACCCTCTTGGACTAAAATTATGCTACATACTAATGACATGCAAAGTAGGTTAAGTTTCCAACTTGCAGTTACAGCCATACTTAACTTCACCTAAATGGATACTGCTCACATGATGAAAACTAAACATGCATATAAATGTTTATAGAATTGGGGCTGAAAGTAGCAAACAGTCTTCCTGATTTGGATGGATTTTTACCATAACACAAATTATTTACACAGAAATCTAACAGCAAGGCATAATTGAAAATATTTTGTATACCTTTCAAAAAACACCATGGGCCAAATACCTTCCCAGCAGCTGTTATTGGTAGAGCAGATAGGGACAAAAGAAGGAAACAACTTCTCCCTCAGTCTGTAATAACCTGCACTGGTATTGCACTAATGCCAAATATCAAACCAGCTAACACAATGCAACTCCTATTTTTTCTAGGACCACGTTCCCTAGCCCAGAGACACAAAAGGTATCGCCCCTTCTCCCTCTCCTTCTTCCCACAGAAATTATACTCCTGGCTGGGTTCTTGAATGCTGGCCTGCCACAACCACAGAGGAGGGGACACAATTTGCCTCTCAGTATTTTGCCGTTATTTTAATTTGATGGCATTTTAATAATATGGAAAGGTTAGCTTTCTCAGACTACCATCTGAAATGTCTGTGACTAAGATTTCTGTTCTGTGGCCTTTTTCTTTTTTTAAATTTTTCTTCTTTTCTGTTTTGAACATGTCTTTCAATTAGCTTTCTAATTTATGCAATAGAAAGGCATGCCCAAGGTAAACATTACAGTTTGGGGTTTTTCTAATTAACTTAGGAAATATTCACAGTGTTCAGCAAAGGAGCCCATGTTCATGGAAGTTGTTGGAATTAAAAAGAAAAATACATTAAGCAAAAGGACAGCACTTTAGAATCAATATGGTCACACATGCCCCAAATACTCACCTCTTATGATCAGCAAGTAATAATTTCTTTAGTATGGTAATTTTCCACTTAAAGACTGAAACCTAAGCCTAGAATGTAGAGCAGTATTAAAGGAGTCATAGCTTCTGCCTTTGCTTTTCCTGTCCTTTCTAGAACTCAGAGTTGCAAAGAAAATTTGTCATGTTATTGTTTTTAATGTACAAAAGTAGGGAGAGGTGATTGTGGAATTAGCAATGTATTAGATTTGAATGCATGCATCCATTGTAGCTGCACATGACAAACAAAATATCCTCCATAATCATTGTGTTCAGCACAGGTAGCAATTGCTAAAAAACAACACAAAATACTCTGACATACTTTCTAAGGTTCTGGGTCAAAGGAGGTGAAACAAGGACTTGTTAAGGCCTGTTTAATGCAAGACTGAGATAGGAAAAGACTAAACTCTGTGCTTTAAATGTAGTACACCATACCGGATCCTTTTTCAATTCTAAAAGACCCAACGCTCTCCTATACAGTATTTGGCACACGTTTTCTAAGAGTGAGATTCAAACTTTTCAAAGCCCTTACATGAGGAACTTGTTTCTTTTTTCTCCAAAAAAATTAATGAAAGATACAAATCCTTTGATTTAGAGAGAAGCTTTATTTTGTGGAGAATATTAAGGGATTTTACTGTTGATATTTTCACATTAATATACATTATTTATCTCCACAGGGTGGCAAAAAAGAGAAAATTGCAAAGACTTACTGGGTGGCAGGAAGTGGGATTCACTATAATCAACAGCAGCAGGGGACTCTTTGAGGTTGTGTTGCAAGATATATTCAAGATTTTAGCAGAAAGAAAATAATTGCATTTAATATTGTGCGGGTGGGAAATAACACATGTTCAATCTTTTCCAGCTTTTATACTTACATTCAGATATAGGCTCTCATCCTTTCGATGCAGAGATACTACTCCTTAAGATCTGGATTTTTTTTTATTTTGTTTTTAGTACAGTTATGCAGAGGATGTCCTATTATTAGCCAGCTAGAACTTTACGCTACTTGCAAATTTTACTTCAAAAATTTACTAAGGTTTCATGAACACACTCACTGGACAAAATAAACAGCTCTATGTTCAATAAGCAAGCTATTACCAAAACATAATTAAATTTCCAGCATTATTTTATTTTTTTAGATTTTTCTCTGAAAACCTCAAAAATTATATGCTTTCTCAGAAGTTTGCTTAAAATTTCTTTCTGGGTCAAATCACTACACTTTTTACAAGTTCAGAACTTCTTTAAAATGGATGTAGTTCTGTCTGTGTAAAGAGTAACTGGTAAGTTGATGAAATAATTGAAGTTTGTTAATACAAAGAAGCTGCCAGTCATGTAAAGGTTTTCCACACTTAAAGGGGATAAAAATTTGTGGATATGATAAACTAAGATTGAGGCTCAATTATATCTCTTATAAGTTCAGGAAATTAAAAGTAGCTGTATAGTTAAGCTAATTGTGTAGAATTTCTTTATAATCAAATACATATATACAGAGAGGTATCTCCATAGCATATTTCAATATTGCCCTGTTCTGCCCATGAATAACTGAAGTACAAGAGACAAACCGGCCACTGGAGGAGTCTGTCCCTTTCTCCTGGCTTAAAAAGGACCTAGAAACAATTAATTTAGGCTAGATACCTATCCTTTAGTGACTAAAGCAAGTGAGATTAATTCTATCTTGCATGACTATTGCAACCCTATTATTATTTTTCTTAACCCTATTGTTTTTTAAATTTCTATGTAAGTACAAATGGGAGTACATGTATATATGTATAAAAACACATCATAAACTTCTGGAATATGAAATATAGCAGATCTGGGCTTTATACTGACATAGACTTACAGGTATCTGCAAAAAGACTTAAATTGGGAGTTCTGTGTTGGATGAGGTGGGGGGAAACAATCTCCCATTCAAGAACAGTCGTCTTAAGAGTCATATCAAGGCTAAACAGATTGGTTTCATTTGCAAAATGTAATATATATACTTCAGAAGCTGCAATTCCATGGGTACTTTACATGGCTTAATGGCTGGCATCACAGAATTTACTTTTCTTGCTTGCTCCATTCTCACTGCCAGACATTAAGTGGCTACATATTCGGTCAGTTGAAGAAACTGCTCTGCATTTGGGGGGGCAGGAGAGGGGGTCTGTGGTGGAATAGTGCAGCTACACAAAATCTAGTGCTGGCACAAGAGGGGATAGCAGTGGGTGCTGGTACAGAGCTCATACCAGCTTAAAGAAAGAATGGAAGGGCAGCCTGCGGGTGGGATCCTACGGCACCTTAAACCAACAAACGTTCAGGTTGACAGAGCCTTGCCTCTCATCCTTTCTATACCAACTAAGCATTTCTATTCTTTATTCTTTCCCTTGCATCAGCACTAACACCCACATAAGTGTGCAGGAGCCAGCTCAGGGAGGTGACTTGTCTGGAAGTTAACCCCACAAAAGCAAAAAAAAAAAAAAAAAAAAAGAAAAACCAAACAAAAAAACTTTTCAGTCAGATCTGCTCCAAGGAGCAATTCACAAAATGATCAGACAAGAGCTAGTGCCAACACAGCGCAGAAGGTGGAAACACAGAGCCAGAGGCAATAGAGGAGAGGACAAGGCAGCCCAAACTTAGATCAACTCCAGCTGTGATGGACCCAGAGCCGGAGCCAGCCTGACCGCTTACAAGCTTCCTCTAAAACTTCTGCACTTTCTTTGAAAACACTACGATAGAATGAGTAAGTATACAGAGTTGAAACTACCAAGATGCCAAAGAAATAAAATCAGGACGCTTACTTATACACTGAATGAGACAAGAAGCAAGAAAAAACCCCATGGTCTTAAAGCTATCTAGCAGAGTTTCTGTAGAATGTAACAGGCTAGTACAAATCATTCATGACTGGAGTACTGGAGCTATACAGACCACACTTTTGAGTAAATTTCTACTTTCTAAGCCTTCATTGTATAGTTTTGGGCTGACAGGAAGATATTAACAGTGGCTTCAGAAAGCATTACTCATAGTAATAGTTTACAGGACTGCATATCATCATCTTTATAAAACACATTATTCTACGTATTTTTTGCAATGCAATCATCATGGAGATGAGAAGATAAGGTAGAGACAGCTTGAGAAGGGTTGGAAAAGACTGAAATTGAGAAAACTAGGAGCTAGCATTTGGAAAATTAATAGTGTGGCAGACTGGACTTCTTTTCTCTATGCAAATATCTAAATCCTGCCATCCCACATCCACAAAAATATGAATCTTTTGTTACCTGAGGATATATAAGTTTTTAGAACAAATACCCTAGCTCAAGTTTCTAAGGGCAACTATGCAGACATGTTTGATTCAGTGTTGGAAAACTGAATTTAAAACAAAGGAGAAAAATCTTTATTCAAGGAGAAATAAAATCAACAACAAAAAGATTTCTAATATTGCAGTCACACTATAAATAAAAGAAACAAAGTCTAATATGTTGAATACAGTAACAATATTAAGAAAAAAAATCTCTGTAAAAGATAGATTTTCTTAAAGCTTTGGGAATTGCAGACAAAAGCTGAAGGGAAGCTATAGAGGGTTGGCATGTTAATTCCTGAAAGAGAATAGGCTATTTGCAAGTAACTTTGATTAGATCAGTAAGCCAGCTACATGGAGACTGACTCAGACCACTGAGATATTTGATTAATTTAGGTATGCAAGGTACATAAATAAATAAATATATATTAGTTAGTAGGTTTAGATTTCCCATCTGCAGCCTGTACTAGTTGGAAGCAGGATAAAAACTGATTTAGGGGAAAACATCTAAGAAAAGATTAGCAAGTTTGATGTTGACCACCTGACTTGCCAAGAAGGCCCAAAATGAAGGACTCTGACATGTGGACTGTGAAACCTCTGTTCCCATGAATATACACTGACTAGCTGACAGGTCTTTCAGTCTAACTAGGATAAACCAGTATTTACAGATACATTTGTGCTCCCACTGTTGTAGTATCTTCCTGCACTGAATTACAAATGTTCTAGAGTCCTCTGCTGATAATGTAGGAAATTAGTATACATTATACAAAGACATAAAAAGATTTCCAAAAAGTTAAGCAGCATTAATGGTCAAGGTATGTTAAAGGTTAACACAAACATTTGAAAACATGATGGAATAAAAATGCCTGCTTCTGGACGATAGCAGTGGAGAGCAGCAAGGAAAGAGCATAAAAGATACTTCTAGTGGAAAATGCTAGAAAACTGTCAAAGCTGTCAAAGGAATTCAAAGAAGAGAAAAGCAAGCAGAAGTAATTCACATGCCATCAATCCATTTTCCGATTTGGAGAATTATTGGATGACAGTTTTCTAGAAATAAAGGTTTCTCAGAAGTAAAAGTTTCCTATATGACTGTCCCCTGGCCCTGTATGTACAGACATGGAGGAGAGGGAAGGTAAGGAATTAGATTTCTGAAGCTTTGATTACTAGCCTGCCCTGGTTGAGATAATAAAAGCAAGTTTAGTTGAGTTAATCCAATTTGGATGTATATTGATTGTTGTTGTTGTTAGCAGTATCACTATGGTGTACTTTCTGTTTTCTTGGGCGAGAAGAAAGCATTCTGGGAAGGGAAAGATATATGGCAAGGGGAAGAATAGGATGGCATCTCTGAGGCTGGGAAAAGGAAACATGGATGATACAACTGTAAAAACACCTGTTAACCCCATGTCTTTCTGATCTGCTTTGTTTATACAGATTTGGTAGCAGTCCTCAAACCTGCCTTCTCATTAGTCCAGATCAAGTCAGTTGAACTCAAACTGCCTGTAGGAGCACAGCTCAAGGATTCAACCACACCTAGTGGCTAGACTTATTAGATTCAACATCTGAACATATTTCCCTATGGAATTTGTCACAGAGACAAGACAGTCTTTTTATTTATATTAAAACAAAACAAAAAACACCCAAAAAACGAAGCACAGTTTCATCTTAACAGCAGAAAGATAGTAAAACATATGAATAAGAACATAAGGGCCACAGAATGTCTTTCCCATCTACAGTATTTTAACCTAGAAACTACAACTTTTGTCTAAGTCATCACAGAGCGGAGTGTCCAGATTTTAACTGATAGTATTTCTAATCAGTATGTTTTGATATAGAACTGTGTACCTTTGAGTGAAGACTGGAACTACTGCCTTCAGAGCAGATGATTCAGGCAATGTTTTGCAATTACTCTGTACTGTGTACCACAGGATTGTTCAATCCAGCATGCTTCTTATAGTCCTATCATCACAATAAATCATGATATGCACACAAAAACATTACAGTAATACAATTATGAAGTAACCACCCTAATTTACTAGATCACATATAGTACTAGATCACATATAGTACTAGATCACATATAGTATTCCAAAACAATGACACATTTCTTACCTAAAATGTAAAAGATTGCTACTAGTGTGGGGGACATCATTGGTTTCCTTTTGTAATGAGTTAATGATATCAAATGTCCTCTTTATTGGATGTTAGTCATTGGTAGAATTCATGGGTAATTAGTGATCTTTTAAAATCTGCTGGACTGTCACTTTCTGTAATACTCTAAGAAATACGTCCTTTCCTGATTAGATGTGTTGGTACCAAAAAAAAGGCAATTCATAAAAAAACCAAACCACGCTGAATGTAAGGTTCGCAAATGCGTATCAGTGCAGCAAGTATAAATTGCCTTATAAAAACTGTAAAGTAGATAATCAACATGCCAGGACACTAGAAACTAAGGCCTTTTTTTTTTTTTTTTTTTTAACCAGACTGAAGTCATGTCCATCTCAAAATTTTAGCTCTCCTGGGGAAAGACATATAAAAGGTTAAAACCCTAGACAACAAAGAGAAATCCAAACAAATTCCTCCATCCTAAGTTGTCACCAGGATTACAATCAACTAATTACAATGCAAGAATATGAATTAGGTAGCTTATAGGCAGTGTGTAAACTTAAAACTGTTCTATACTGAAGGTTCACTTTTCATGCATGCTGCCTGTACTAGGCACAAATGTCTTTTCCTGCTCAACTTTCAAGCATACATACACTCTGCACATTTCTCAGGAATTATACGTTTGAACATTTGAAGTTGAGAATTCTTAATTAAATTACACATAGTTACACACTGTCTTCTGGTGTCTTACAATTTTAAAGTAATTTTAAAAACACAGTAGTTGCCTATTTACATGTTGAAAAGTTGTACTTTAAAATGGAAACAGTTATGGTTCCAATCTGCTACTCAAAACATACAAAAATAACAGATATACATAATTCCAGTAGTCACTGTACTTTATTATACTAGCCTTTACCAAGAAAAACATTTCATGTAATTTTTCTGACCAGAGGTTTATGAACTAAAGTTGGAAAGGTAGTCTATAAATCAAGTAAACAATTTCCCTATCAATGACTTTCTGCCTTGCTTCCAAGTATCTATTGCACAGACAGACTTCATTAAAGTGGATTGCAAAAAAAATTATACAAAAATTTGCATTTCATGTTGCAGCTTTAATTTACTTCAATATATTATCACACATTTTCAAATCAGTAATTAGCAACCTTAAATTTCTTACCCTTTTCACCAACAATAAATACAAAGTACTTAAAAATAATTGTTCTTTTAATAATACTGTGAATATTAGCTTCACTGAAAACAAAATGAAATTAGATTGCTATCCAAGAACAACAAAGTTACAAACAACAAAACCATCATTGAAAATAAAAAAGCCTTTGCCTGTATGTTAATTTAATTATGTATTTAAAAAGTTATGTTATCTCTATTCAATTGTCAACAATTCAATATTCAGAATCCATTTTTATGGCCCAAACATAATAAATGTAGTCATTTTTAGCTGTGTTACAAAATGACCAAAGATTAGAAACCCCAACCCACAACTGCATCCCATTATCAGGTACTACTCATACAGACAGAAGATACACAGTAAAAGGCAGGTTCTGTCCTGAATAATCTGAAGCTTAACAGACAAGAGAAACAGAAGGTGTGAGGAAAGAATGTAACACCTAAATAAAAGTATGGAATGTGGGGCAAAAAGCAAGTAACCAAATGGCTCATGGTCACAGAGGAACACCACGGCAGAGCCAGAAATTATGCCAGATCTCACATTGTCCTCTAACACAAAAAAAATTCCTGTCTGCATACAAATGGCTTTTCTTGCCTTTCTACAGGCCTTAGGCCTTATTAAAACTCAGAGTTAGACAAACAAGATCTTCACCCACTTCTTCAAACTAAAGTCTGATTATTAATAGTCTAAGCAGGAAGTCCCAAGCATCACCTTTCAAGACAACAATGTGAGCTTGTCTCTTACTTGTTACTAATAGCTTTCTTTCACTCAGTGTGTATGAAAGTGAACTTCAAGTAACAGATTTTCATCCAGTGAGTAAAGGAAGAAAATATAATCTGAAAGTTTCCTTTGACATCTTAAAATGGGAATCACATATTCTGACAAGGGAAATTAACTGCTAGCATTAATCCCATGTCCTCATTGCATTCCTAATTCTTAGTTCACATATTTCCCTAACAAGAAAAACATAGCAAACAATATATATAATCCCACTGCATTATAATAATTGTATTAGAGTACACACACATTTGCATTCTTAACTGGTGTTATATATATGTATATATGTATATTTATATTCATGGAGACACAGGAAGACAAATATCATATATAGCATATAGACACATTGGTATATACACTTCCTGAAGAAATAAAAACATTTTGAAAAAAGAAAAAAATACCTTGCTTGATCACATTCATTACCTGTTAGTGAGCTGTTAATTCAGACTTTTTTTTAGAAAATGCAGTCATCAGTTTTACTATAGTTTTTTTTCTAAAGAAAAACCTTTGTTCAGCAGATTTCCAGTAATATAAACTAAACATTTTCCTTCTAACTGAATAATAGATGTATCTTTTTGTTTAAGTGTCTTAACATTTATAATCTCAAAAATTATAACTGCATAAACAAAACCAATTCACAGCATTCTAACACTTATGAGTGAAATTAGTGCCTGTTATAAAATGAGCTAACAGGCGCCAGCACAGCCAAAAAAAAAAAAACAAGTCGGGTTCTTTATGTTCTTTCTGACACATCTCTTCCTATGTCAGACTGTGCAATGCTCTCTTTCATTTGCTGTTTCTCTAATCCTAATCCTTGCTTCCATAACAGAAACTACTAGTTTTGTGGCAGTCAAAGCAAAACCAATCAGTAGCACAGATGTATTCTCAGAGAAGGTCAAAACACTCATGGAAATAAGGAAATCAAAGCCCACTCCAAGATCCAGCACTGTGCTTTAACATGACTTCAGACAAAGCTTCCCTTCTCGCCTCTGTGTTGTAATCTTTGACCAACATTGTTCTGCTTCAAATATGTACAGGTATCACCATGACAGTCATCAAACTTCTGTTAAGGCCAGGTATTCACAAACTGATAGTTTAAAATAATGGCAATACTGTTTAACAGACATGCTAAACGAGATAAACTATTTATTCTGTTGAGCTCCACATAGTACTAAAGCCACCAAAGCCCTGAAAGAATTCTGCAGCGCTGTACCTACTTTCCCTCACAGGTAAATTCAGAACAATCTTTCAACCAAAGGTAAGATTTTATTTTAGATATAACCTATCCTTATTCTTCTGCTGCATTTCTGCAGGCATATTTACCCACTGTTGTAATTTATCTATCACTAAATTGTATGTTTTCTTCTTTGTTTTCTCTGGCAGAGATTTTGGTGTTGCTTTTGTTGTTGCCTAAGGGTACCAGGCAGAACAATAAACAATTCCAAACAAGTTCCCCTTACACAGCCTTGAGCATGCTAAAAATTTACCTGCTAAAGCCTAAAATATTTCACTAAATACAAGTGAAATGTATTTGAACATTGCCAATCCTTAAACCAGAAAGATTTCATTTATCTTGACATAAACATGATGAAATCTAGATCTAAAACTTTTTTAAAAAAAAAAAGTCCCATCACTGTAAAACAGAACTAAATGTCCTATTTCTTAGTGATGTTCAAGGAGAATCCTCTAAATGTTCATTTAAAAACAGAAAGTACATATATGAAATAAAATACATAGACTATTCAAATAGAAGCAATATTATAACAGCAGATCCAATGCTGTTCCTTCTTACTTTCATTAGCTTACAGTTCTCCTGATTTGTATTAACTGGATGGCTGCCACTGATAAATCTCTTTGCTACTGCATTTGACATGAAAATTAACAGAAGACTAACTTTAGGAATATTATAAGCATGCTTCCAGAAGTATATCACACAGGTTTTTTTTCCAGTACACAAACCATTTTTCTCCTAAATATCAAGGAGATAATAGACATTTATTATCTAAATTCCCTTTTACAAGTCCAGGTCCCCCACATTTCTCCATGTTTAAGGACAGCTGGCCATCAGTAGGGAACAGAGGGTTGAAAGTGTTAAAATAATTGTCAGGACTCTGTGCAGACTCCAAAAGGCTTTCTTGAATGGGTGTCTCCTAAATCAAACATTATAGCTTTTCCCTGAGTTTATAACATGTGAGATATAGTCCAATGGTTTGTTCATTACAGTAATTTTCCTTCCCTTCCGTTTACATAGTTTTTTTTGGGGGGGGGGTTGGATTTGTTTGGGTTTTTGGGGTGGTTTCTTTTTTCTTTAGTACATATTTGGATCTATTCCCTTTCTTAAATCTCAGAATATACGGTAAGAGCTTATCCAATAAACACTTTTCCAAATGTCCTAAAATATGCTACATAACTCACAAAAGACCCAAATAAATGGCTATTGCATTGAAGTGTTCAGCATCTTTAACACTCTTCACAGCAAACCAAATTTGTTTAAATAGTTTAAAATGCAGATACCAGCGTATATTGGTACATCTAAAATACAACTACTTAGGCAGCATGACATCAGTGTGGTTTTCAGACTCACTCAGCATAGATTACTGAAAGATATCTACTTTTTGGAAGAATGGCATTGTCGATTATGAAACATTTTTCAAATCCCAACACCTAAAGCAGCCATATTGTATCTTTTAAAGTAATTGCATGCACCTTTCAAAAATAATAAAACAAATCTTGTAATATTCCATCAAGTGCTGCCGGTATACCACCTCCGCTGTACCTACAGAGAAACAGAAATGTAGAACGAGGACTTGATTTACCCCACACACAAAGAATGTCTGTAGCAAAACTGCAAGGAAAACTGACCTCTTGAGTCCTTATGCCTTAACCACTTGACCAACAGAAACATGCCACTGCTCCTTAATAATTATTTCCTAAGAAATAAATGTAGCATACTTGCAAAACTGTAGCATAGATAGACTGAAACAACTCTTCAGCTGCTTATACTTACAGATATAAACAGTACACAGTTCATAATCCACCTGGAGTTTTCAGAAGGTTTTGATGTCAATGCTGTTCAAACACATCCTCTAAAATGTTGAGTCTATAATCCCTCAATATGTGTCAGATAAAGGATTTCTTATTGATTTGAGGTCAGGATTTCAGCATAGTGTAACTCATGCAAACTTAGGGCTTTTTATGTTGTTTCTTTTCCTTTGTCTGGCTACTCCCTTTTCACTTTTAAACATGCAATCTGTGATCCATGAGACTTAGGAAAAAATCCAAAACTGTTTTCCTTGTAATTCAGTACATCCAGATAAAACCATGCTAGAAGGTTATTATTGATGCCTTGTTTGCTCATGCTATATGCACAATCTATTATATGTAATCCCTGGATGTTCTGAAGAATCATTGCTAAAATTAAAGAACCTTTGTTTGAACTTAAAGTTTCGTTGAGTGAAAGGCATCTGCTAATAGAAGAAAAGCTTAGAAAAAACTGCAAAAAACTGCACTTCCTTACTGTTACTACTTTTGCAAACTAGCCACAAAAAAATCATGCTAGGTAACCTCAACAAATTGGTTCAGGTGCCTAAGATTAACATTCACAGTGCTTTCCTGGGACATATCTTGCCCTCCTTAACACATACAGAGTTGCATCATTAACTCATTAAGTTTATTTTAAAATTGTTCTCCCTATTCACATGATAGGCTGCAACGAACAGTCTGTTTTGTAAACTAAGCAAGTTTATTCTTGGTCTGTGTTCATGCAATGCTTAAGATTTGTCTACAAACAAAAGTTATGCTTAATTACACTGATTTAATTTAATCAGCTCAAGCCCTATACTATGATGAGATCAGAAGGTTGCTTTCCATGTGTGAAGTTCCTCTTGTTAGGGAAGACGGACATGGCCCTTTTATACTATTACAGTTGGAGCCACATCCAGGTTACACATGCACAGTTATTTCATTAAAACATAATGCATAGCCAAAGTCCTTACACTGCTCTAGAACTCATATTTAGAATAGAATACACATCTGAAAGAGTAGATGGTCCTTAGAAATGTTGGGAAGTGATTTCATTAAGAATTACAATACTCCTATTTTTTATGTGTACTGTTTTAGAGTTGATGGAAAGTTCCAGATATAATAGTCAGTCTCTACCAGAAGAGAAAATGTCACGAGTATTGGCAGAACCAGCTTCCTGAGTTTCTGTGGCATCCCAGTAGCTGAGAGGGTGTTTTAATTTTTACAGCAAACAATCCCTAACTTTGGATGCTTTTAAACAGCATTTAGGATATATTTATATTTGTTGCTAAGAAAATTGAAAGACTGAAGACGCAAGGTCACCTGAGCCAACAAATCCTAGTAAATATCTGAAATTTCAGCAAGTGTTGAAAACGTCCCAGAATTTCTTTCAACTTAGGATGACGGTTTTTAGTATTTTGCAAAATATAATGGCTCTTTGCCACATGGTAGCACTGGCACTGAACTATAAAAACAATGTGAAACATTAATAATTTGAAATTTTCTTAATGGAAATATCTAATAAGAAACTTTAATCATTGCTGACATTGCTATTTTTATAATTGAGCAAGGATCTCCATTCTAGGGCACTAAGAACAGAGGAAAAATAAAATTAAGGTACTACAAAGCCCTAGAATATGTAGTCTCGTTAATGGAATTTCAACAGATATAAATAATTTTAATGAAAAAATTGCTCTGTAAGCAATGGCAATGTTCATAGTGTGGCTACCACTTGATTTGTGCTGCATCACACGTGGATCCAACCGCAATACTTGCCATTTGCTGCATGTACGTCCTGTAGCCTCTCCCTCCACTTTCCCCCGACCACGGGTAACAGCACGAGCTCTGATTCCCTTTAGCGCTTCACCAGGGAACGCAGCTGGGTGCTCAGCTAGGAGCTGGGCAAGACGCAACACATGATTCATACAGAAATGAAGGCAAGCTGCCTGGTTGGCTATAGATACCGCTGCATTCCCTCTGCAGTATTAGCTGCACAGAGGAACACTTTGGATCACTCTCTTTCCATATCTAGTTACCAGTTCTTCCGAAGCTCATAAAAACTTGAAACATTACAGATAATGCCCCACTGTCAAATGCTATTGAAATCAGCCAATATTTTCTGAGATACAGACATTGCGGATGTGTTTCTATCAGAAACTGAAATGCATTTGATAATGAACATAAATATCTCTCTTTCTTCTGGAGGTAAGTGTCCTGCTTTTCTGCTACCAGATTCCTAAACTTTGTCCCTCTACGTCTGGATAAGCAGTCTCACATTGCACAATCACAATAGGTGATAGTAGAATGCTATATCCACAGATTTGTTAAATTCCACCACCATCAATATTTCTAAGCAAACCTCTACTTCAGTAGCATAAAAACATTATTAACTACATGGATGTAATGACAGAAAAATTGTAAATGCTATCAGACAGTAAAAGCAGTATGTTATGGACTCCTGGAATACTGGACAACAGGTTATGGAGTATCCTATATGAATTTTCAATTTTGGATAAATAACTTTGTTTGCATATGGAAATTTTTAGGTATATTATTTCCTCACCAAATGCCTGTAGATTCAGAGAGGCAAAAAACCCCCAAAACACAAACCCCAAAGTGTAAGGGTTAGGTATATATGCAAATGACAGAGTGCGTGCAAAAGATCATATACTGTTACTCATGTATTATATAGAGAGTATATATGCATACTCATGTATGAATTGAATATCTTATGAAATTCAATGTAAATTAATGAAAATACAGATAGATTTACAGATGAGCATTGAGGCTTCTCACTCTGTTATCCACTGTAAAGCAAAAATAGTCTGAAATGGCCAAACCTGTCTTCAACAGACACATCTTTTTTAACTAGATATATGAATGTTACACAGTCTAAAAACTTTCATGCTATAAATCACTTCGGAAATACAATGGATTTATAAATCCCTCTCAACAGTGCAGACGAGTGCTACTTTAATCCACACCACTGGGATCAGGCAGGTTGCAGGATATACCCTCACTCAGGACTGTTTAGATCCACCTAAACAACAGCACTGAAAGTTATTAGCAAGGCATAAAGCATTTGGAACTGTAGTATATTTACTATTGTTCATATTTAAAATCTCCTTTTAAATATTTTGTAACCTTCTGAAGTTTTATTAAAGGACATTTATTGGTTATTAAATCACTCCCCACCCTGTTGCTCTGCAGGACAACACTGCATGCTCTTAAAGGCCTGGGTGGCCTGACAGAGTCTGTGGCTGCTCTCAGACTTCACTTGCTAGATATATTTACCTTACTTCTACCATTTCATATGGAATTATTTGTCGGTTTCAGTGCCATTCCTTCCTCTGAGCCAGCACTTTCATTTTATTTAATTTTTATCTTTTAGATTTATTTTGCCTCTTCAAGGGATAAAGAAATTGAGGAACTAACTGAATGTAATTTCACATGGCTTCCATCTCTTTATGATAACCCTATAGATTAGCAGGCACTTTCTGAAAAGCACAATGACAGATTCCTTTGTATAGTGGTCTCTCTTCAGATCCCACAAATAAGCACCAAAAAAATTCTTAACTAATATGGAATTTCAGCTTAGATGGTCACAAATTAACCAGAGATGGGTATATGTTAGTTTAAACAAATTACTCACGTTTTCCATTTTTGGTCCATAGCATAAGAAATTAGATAGTTAATTTTAAACGCAAAACTTTGTACAGCGTGCAAATCATGTCTGTATGTCAAAGTAAAATAACAAACCTAATGAGGAATGCTAAAAAAGCAAGACCCATTAGTTTAAAGATACATGGAAGCAGCCAAAGATGACAAACATGCATAAAATTCAAAACATGATGGAAAAGGGAACAGGCACTGAACCACATAAATCAGTGTTTTGAATTCTATTTCTCTGTGGGTATAATTGTACCTTAGTTTCTTATAATGATTTATTGAGGTAAATAGTCTGTATGGTTTAACAGCTACAGCTTCAAAGTGTCAGGCACAGACTCTCCTTTATTCATGAGGCAGCTGAGTATTGGGATGTGAATTAGCTTCTGTATTCTGGGACTTGGCAAAGTTTGTTTTTAAGGTCCTTATAAAGGATTCATGTTGATGCAGCTATTCAAATGTGAAAAACACTGTGCTGTAATGGATGAAATAGAAAAGCTTTACAGTAATTCTGGAGGAAAAAAAAGTAAAAACACTGAAATAAACCATTCAGAATTACCTTCAGCAAAAGAAAGGAATGCCCCAGAGTTAATTTTAATACATTATATCACTTTGGGGAACACAGAAAAAACTTAATTTCTTGATGAAGTACAAAAGTGCAATAGGATTCCAGAATTTACTTTTAAGTTAAAATAATATAAAGTACGAAAAAGAAATGGTAGAAGTTTAAGCTGTGATATTCACATTTTGGGTTGATTGCCAAACCACACGTTCTATTACTCTCAGACCAGGATAAACCAGCCATTAACTAATCAAAAGAATCATCATCCATGAAAGCTATGATGGCATTTTAACACTTCTTAATCTATTAATAAGAAAGAATAATTTGCAAAATATATTCCCTCTTCTGTTTATATTCATAGGGCCATTCTTAGCAGAAATTATATGTAGGCTCCCATGGTGTAGAAGCCCTACGAAAGCCATGAAAATTCACTAAGCTTCCTTACGTACTGTGCCAAGATATTCAGCAGGAACTTTGGTCGTTGCCAAGAAACACGTGTGCCTCAGATACAGAAGCTCTGCATGTACCGGTATTTCAACATTCCTGGAGAGAAATGTGACCCCTTGATGCATACACTGGTTTGCTGGCATGCTTGCATTCCTCCCCATCTGTCAGAGTGGCATTCTGCCTTCTCACAAGGTGGGATGCCAGTTTTGGAGCACAGGTGCCAACCAAATATAGGTTCAGACTAATACTCTGCAAAATGTGGCAAACGACATTTCACCTGCAAGAAAATCATCCTACCTCTGACCCATGCCAAATTAGGATTGCATGCTTCATTAGCAAAGGGGGTCATCAGCTGAAAATCATAGGCAGCACCAGAAATTCTGGTTTTCTGTATAACGTCTCCTAGCTGAGAGTCTTCAGCACTGAGGTTTAATTTACAATACGCCGAATTTTCCTAACATCACAGACATACAGCCCTTTTGAGAAAGCTGCAACAGACCATGGACAGAGATCTGTTGAATTCATCCTCCCAGACTCATTTCTGACAAATTCCAAGATTCTTAAAAAGGGCAAATGAATTAACAGTGAGGGAAAGACATAAGTAAAGATTTGTGTTACCTCTAAGGGGCTTGCTAACAACACAAAGAAAACTACCTTTATTATGACTGTCAAAAAACCCAAACTAAACCCACTTGCTATCAACCACCAAAGTGTTCATATAATTCTAAAATTCTTAAGTTATAATAAAAGATTTTATTAGAAAAATTGACACATGATAGAAAAAGTTAAGTTAGCTTTTAGTTTGAGAATTTATGTACACATGAAAGCACACTATTCACGAACAACCATTATACGAAAACCATTCAACATACAATGGCAACACTGGATATTAAATGGTGCTTCGATATCCTTAGAATAAAGTATAATTTGAACTCTAATGAAAATATTCCACACTAAATTAATCTAACAAGAAGAGTTAAATATTCAGTTGATCAATAAACAAAATAACCACAAAGTAGTGTTGGGTTTGCTTTCAAATTAGCATAGCCTACTTTATTTATAAATGTACAAACCAAAAATGAAGCATTGCTAGTCTAAAAAATTATCTGCTTTCAGGAAACAATTCGCTACCCCTTCTTTGGCACTTTACTATGATTTCTGTAATTTATTTATCCCAGGATGCACCTGATATATCATCAGCTTTAGGTGATTTTGTTAAACTGACTATCCAAAAATGAGAGTCATACTATGCATAATTCTGCATTATTTAGGCTATTCAGAAGGCATGCCACTGCTATTCCCAAATGACAAACTCAAAGCTATTAATTCTTACTAGCACAAAATTATAACTCAATACATTGAATTCTATAATTATAATTCAGTACATTAAGATGCAGAGTCCTGCATCTGAGATGGAATAACCCCATGCAACAGTACCGGCTGGGGGCCAACTGGCTAGAAAGCCTATTTGCAAGGAAAAAAATGGAGGTCCCTGTGGACAGCAAGCTGATCATGAGCCAGCAATGTGCCCTGGCAGCAAAGGCGGCCAACAGTATCCTGGGCTGTTTTAACAGGAGCATTGCCGGCAGATTGAGGGACCTGATAATTTCCCTCTTTCTGGCACTTATGAGACTGCATCAGAAGCAATGTTTCCAGCCCTGGTCTTCCCAGTACAAGACAGATATTGAAACAGTGGAGCAAGTCCGGCAGAGACACCAAGACAACTAGGAGGCTGCAGCATGATAGACAAGAAGTTGAAAGAACGGGATTTGCACATCCTGGGGAACAGCAGGTGAAGGTGAGAGCTTATTGCTGCCTGCAACTGCCCAGTAAGAGGGTGTAGGGAACATGGAACAAGGCTCCTCACAGAGGTGCGCAGTGACATAAGAGGCAATGGACACAAGCTGAAATATGGGAAATTCCAATTCAATATAAAGAAAAAAAACATTACCTTGAGGGTAGTCAAACACTGGGCCAGATTGCCAAGAAACACTGTGGCATCAGCATCCTTGGAGATATTCCAACTTGACTGGAGATGGCCCTGTGCAACCTGCTCTAATTGGACCTGCATCGAGCAAGAAGTAGGACTAGATGACCCCTGGCGGTCCTTTCCCATCCACATAATTCTATGTTTCTATGATATGCATGATATGATTTTGTGTGATACACATACCACTTTTAACACATACAGGAGCATTTATGTGTAGCGCACTCTAGGCACTCGCTGAACTATTTAGACACAGCATACAGCCTTACATTTGCTTTTCTCAGCTTTTCGTTCAAAGGTTTCAATCTTTTGTATAGAACTTACTTCTAGTAAATTAACAGCATTATACATGGCATTTATACTAAGCCTTCCCACCTTGGATCCCAAATGCTTTAGAAATAATCCACTACTTAAAATAGAAAAAGGCACTTGTTATGCCCCCAGAAAAACTAGGAAGGAGGCATAAAGTCAGTAGAACAACATATTTTTCTTCCTGACACACTGTGCCTGTATGTCACAACCACTCTCCTAATGTAAAGGACACTGTACTGCCTCTAGGCAGGATACCACAAATCCATGACAGTCTCAGACCTATAATAAATACGATACTAAGAGGACATGATCTTTCATGCCTAGGTTAAACTATTTAAAATTTATCATTTCAGACTATTAAAAATATCCTGATGCTTGGGCTACAAATTTCTATGCTCAAAGTCAAAATGTACATAAATCGCTGTAGTTAGTACTGCACCTACAAATTAATGTCATTTACTGTAAGAGAATGAATATCAAAATGGTAAAGTCAACTTCAGTGTAGGCAGAGTGCACAGTAGGTTCTTAGCAAAGTTGCCAGATAGTTTACAGTTTATTAATACAGTGTATAGCTTGAAAAGATCACTACATTAATTTTAAAGACCTGATGCAAGAAATAAGATGTTGGTGTTAAACAGGTAAAAGAGGGTAATTAATTTCCCTTTTATTTTTGTTTTTATTGCAGTCACTCAAAGCCAATAGGCTGTGACTGATAAACAATTAACAATCCATGAGCCCAGTACATGGACAAAGCAAATATGTAGTTGTATGTCCTTTTCTACAGTAAAGACCTTCCAGTAGCTAAAATGCGCAAAAATCAGCATTGCCAAGGAGACATGCTGCTTACGTTTTAAGTAACACAAGTCACCAGAACACACACAAACTGGCTACAACAGGCCTGATTCATCTTCTTATAGGGTCCTGTAAACAGGAGGGGTAATGAATGATCACATATTTGAAACATATACTGTCAGGACACAAATTAATGAAAAAGTTTTTGCAGGAGGAAAAATCTTTCTTACACAGTGGCAGCAGACAGTATTGTGATACAGATCTATCACGGACATGCAGATGTTGTCAGAAAAGAAAAATCTTTAGAGTTTATTTGGACAGTGGGTGCATATGAAAAGTCTGTGTGCTCACTGATGATGAAAGTTAAGCAGAAACATTTCTTTTCAAAAAGGACTCTGGCGGGAGCTATGCAGATATATCACCATTTTAACAAACCCATTTTTATCACACCTTTAAAATCTTTCTCAATTCATTTTAGATCAAGGGAAAACCAGCAGTATAAAGATACCTGGTGTTATTTCTCATTTGTTTCTACCGACCACTTCCACAAATGTTACTGAAGTCCCTAGGGAGGAGCAACTACTACAATCGTACAAGGTTAGGAAGGAGAACATACAGAGCCACTGTTTTTCCCATTCCGTTTCCTTCTAATTTCTCTTTGCCCATACAGTAAAAGATTCAAAGGTGTTAGGAACAAGAATAATTATATGAACAGAAAAATTCTGTGTACAGACAACTTTCAACTGGCTTCAGAGACTTTGGCTTTCACAGCACCACATGACTCAAAAAAGGACAATGTTAATTTTGTTCAAGCTTTTTCAGCAAAGTGTTAGTCACTGAAATAGATTAAGGAGTGGCTTTTCCATGCCATTTTCAAATTACCGGATAATTAAATTCCCTAAGAGAAACACATGGAAATGTTAGATTCCCTTTTCCTTAAAGTATTCTGCTTTACTGCAGATGGATGAAACAGAAGATATACCAAAGAAAGGAACTAGTGAGTTTTCACTCTACACAAACCCGATTCATTTTGATAATACTGAAGATTTTGCCTCATCATTCAGACTCACAGTAGAATTGAATTTGGCAGATACTTTCTGTGAAATGTCTTGTCTTTATTGGTGCTTTTATGTGTTAGCAAGCACAAAAGAAAAAGAAGGAAAAGAAGTGAGACATATAAAGCTATATCTTCGTTGCAATAAAAATAATTTTTACTCAGGTACAACATTCTAGCACTGTACATGAAGAGGCCTAGTCAGCCTAATATGATCTAAAATCTTAGAGGAAGCAAAACACTATATTTCCTTATTTTGATGTAGCTGGTTCACATCAACTCCAAGTAAGAGATATATGGTTGGCCTTGACTGGCTACACTGATACAAAAACTACCTGGTTCCTGTCTCCACTAGAACTGTACCTAGAGAAAGGTGTCCTAACGTACCTTTTATGACGATAAAAAAATTGGCATTTTTTTTTAAATCTTTGTATTGAGGACAAAGCCTAATACATGCAATGGTACTGGAAGCCTGCACAGTGCTAGGTTCAAGGACGTCACTTCTCCATTCTTTGTTTTCTTCATTTGTTAAACCGGGGCAACAATTCTTTTTTCCGTGATATTGAATAATGACCTGTTCTGCTAGCCCAGAAATAAAAGTGAAGATAGTCTTTCTATTGATGTGCTGCCTGTCTTGTTTACGATAGAAACTATTTTGTTTTTAGAAGGGAAGTGTTCTAAGAAAAGCTTTTATAACAGGTTCAGAAACATAAAAGCCATTTCAGGATGAGGGCATCTCTATCCTTTATTTTGTTAGTCCTTGAAAGGGCTTTTTAAATGTTAACAGCTATGACTACCTTCCCTCAACTGATGCTCCCTTCTCAGCAATCCTTCTGTTGACATCTCTTTGTTTGCTCTTAGCTTGTCTCTCCTTCTTCCCAACGCCTGAAAACAAAACCTAGCAAGAGCTTAGAATTGAACTTTTGGCAGATATCAGGCCACTAAAACACACTGCATAAGTATGTTGCATAAGTCAGATTTCAATTAAAAAATTTCTTTCCCCACCTCCAGTGATACACAGAATATTTTCCACTCTTCTCAGTAGCAACCTCTATATATTGCAGTGACAACTACTAAGCAAAGCTGGTCAGAAAACAGGAAGCATTTTCAGCTTCAATATGCTGAAAGAGATAAAACAGTTTTGAAATGCTAGGGTAATGTCCTGTTTCCATTTAAAAAGAAATAAAGCTTTCTGCCTAAACCAAATTTAATTTAAACTGTGCACTTTAAGTAAGTGTATGTATGTGTACACACATACTGTTTTTTCATTTCAAGCTAAAAAAATCAGTAGTTTCCTTGTTAAGCTTTCCAGATACTGGCAGCATTCCGATAGTTACTTTGAGCATCAGAAGTTCATTAGTAACAATTAAAAATTCTACAGCACTTGAGAAGAGGTTGATCCTATTTTATACGCCAATGTCAGTTAGTATATTATAAATTACAGTAGTCCAATTACATTACAACTAATATTTAGCACTTACACATTGCTTTGAACACACACTGTGCAACCCTTAATTAATTCTTAACACTGGCATGTAGATATATTACCCTAATTTCACAGATAAAGCAGAAAGGTGAGATAATTTGCAAAAGGCCACTTAGTCTCGGGTGGAGCCAGGACTGTAACAGGGGAAGATTCAATTCTGAATCCATGGCTTCCAAGCCAGGGCTGTCCAATGTCTTGATCACCGTGTGATAGTTTTATTACTGCAGCTTAGTCAGTCACTGCATGGCAAAGACATCCTTATCACATTCCACAATGAAAAAATTCATTTGGCTGTCAGACCTAGTTCTACTTTAATCTACCCTACCTCTACACAGAGAGCTACCTACTGTTCCATTTATATTCTAAAACAGTCTCAGAGATTGGAGAAGACAGGTTTCTTCTTACAAACCCAATCTGTCTTGTTCTCCTGAGAATCATTATATTTCTCAGTTGTTCAAAAGAATACAGCAAATATAACATTGAATCCTAGCGTGACCGGATTTTCAGAACTCCTTTCTTATCATTTACTAGTGTTACTGGAATTATATAAAACTCACGAGTCACACATCTTCAGAATTATCTGTAGTATCTCCATAAAGATAAGCGAAATCTTTACATAACCAGTCTGCTACTGAGAGAAGCCACATTTTTGTTAGCAGTCAGATCACTCCATTTTTAAATTACCCCATAAGTAGATGGATGCCATTTAATGCTAGGGATGTATTTGTTTATTAAGGTACTTCTTTTCTGCAAAAAAACCCAGAGCATTTTTATCCCAAGTGAGCAATAAACTAAGGGGAAAAAAAAAGTGTAAAAGCCTCTCACTAAAATATCATCAGCACATCATTATTCAAAATGTAAACAACACCAAAATTACCAAACCATTAGTCAGCCATATAAATATTAGTACATTTCAGTTGTCCTAAAAAAGACTTTAATTTAACAGTAAGCCACAACTAAGACCCAATTATCATAGCTGATTTAGAGCCTAACAGTCTCATTTTCCTGCACTTTTTTTTTCTCTAAAGGCAAACCTTCTCAATTTGTCCCATAAGGGAACCGTAGCCACGAAGCTAAAATTTCACACTTGTTTTTATTAAGGAACAGGTCTTTAGGCATAACAGTACAGAAACTGTAATAAAAGCTTAACTTAGAAAAACAGAAAAGGTACAATTTTGCTGGTATTAGATTACCACAATTCCTATTAACAGACTAAAAATGCAGCTAGCTACTCCTCGAAAAATTGAGTTTTTTAATTTAAAAAGTGATGTTATTTTTAAAATTTTTTGCATTTTTATTCTCCTTCTGTTAGAAATAAATTTTTTATACTGAAATTTAATTTAATCCACTATTACAGTCATTATATAATATCCTATACATTTAAATACATTAAGATGAGGTTAAATTTATAAGTATAACGTGGTTTCATATTAATGTTCCCTTCTGCTCTTCATCATTGTCAAACAATGACTACAGGAGTTGCAGATAGGAGGTGTAACATCTGTGCCTTTCTGTTTGATTTTGCACACTCGAGCAGTGCAATATACGTGAACATGAATTTAAACATCACTATCTTAGTGCTGTTCTGTATAAATAATAATTTAAAATAATGATATTCTACATATATCTTTAACTCTGAATCTACCTACCCAGGAGTGAAAGGGCTATACCAGCACATCTCTATATCATTAGATTTGCTGAATTTTTGTTCTCCATCTTCCAGAATATTGTTTTATCAACTCTTCTTTCATTGTATTTCAGTCCTACAAAAGAAGGATGGGTGACATCTGAATAACAAGGCTCAGGGAAAATGTTTAAAAGTATCAAAGTGCCTGAAGAGCTTAATTGCCATACTCACAAAAAACATTGTAATGACACATTTTTAGCTCTGTAAGGAGGACATTCATAAAGAGAAACTTAGCTAGGAGCAGTTCAGTCCCCAAGCACAAAGATTCCTCTCAAGGATAGTTCAGAGAAGCCCTATAGGAACTTTTCATTCACTACAGGGAAAGCGCAGGAAAACTACATGCAGAAACCAAAGGTAGCCACTTCAGGATCTTCCCCAAACTGCTTGAAAGCCAGACCCAGATGTGACCAACAGCCAGATCACCTCAGCTAAAAGTGAGTTAACGGACCAGGACTCACCACCACCAACAACCCAAGCTGCTTCAGCATAAAGAGAAGTTACTTGCAAGGAACTGAACACCCTTCCTTTATATGTTGTCTGTCAGCATCTGTACACTGTGTGTAGACCTATGTGCTGTTTTCAATATTATGTTTGCCCTTAATCGCTCTTTGCAGAGTGTAGTCTTCTTGCCTTGCAGATGACTACTCCTGGCATTAGCAGGCATAACCTACCTTGTCCTTCCTTCCCTCTAACCTTCAAAATCCAAAAATTTCCTTGATGGAACACACAGCTAGACAGGTGGGTGGATAGACTTACTGGCTCAAATCCAAAATGTTTAATAGTTGTAGTGACAAAAAAACCCTCCCCAAAACTAGTGATTAGAAGAAAGCCAAACCACTAAAGATGAGTAGATGCAAAGAAACGCAGCTTAGATCACTGGAAGTGCAAAGAAAGTTCAAGTTCAAGCCAACTCAAGATTTGGGGCATATTCTGACACCAGAAGATTGAGAGAACAAGCACATGTAATTTATGGGTACTGCTGGAGATGAAAAGTCCATGGCTGAGGTGACTGCCTTTATGCACGTGGACATCATGAATGTACAGACTGACAACCACTCCAAAAAGATATCATTAAGTCGCTAACTTTAACTCTTTGACTAAAAAAGAAAATTGCAATAATTTGTTTTAAAGTAGTTGTTAAGGAAGTTTCAGTATGACTACATACACTTACGCATGCTCATACCTGTTTTCATCTCAAGTAGTTTACCTCATTTTAATTTCAAAAATGTTTAAGAAACCAACTTTAACCTTAAGCTAGTCAGGTTTAAGCTGCAATATGAATTGGTGCACACCCTTTGCACACTTCAGCTTGCACTTCTTAACCTCCTGGCATTAGCCGGACTGCTACAACTTTATCACGGGGACACAGTCAGTATGTAACTGAGGAATTAAAACAGAAGGGATTTTTCTTAACATTAAGGTGAGAAGACCTAACGATGTGATTGTGCATCTTGCCATCCAATAAATCAAAGCGAAAACTCCAGAATATTAACATTCAATGGCAACCCATTCCAATTAAGCTAACTCTGAGGCAGACACGTGTGAGACAACACTAACTTGGGGGTAGTAAGTGAAATTCTACTTTGTACACGGCATACATGTGGAGGAGATGGCGCTGCAGGAAGTACAGTGGTAGCAAACGGCCAGAGCAACTGCAGGGTTAACTGGGAACATGCGGAGCTCCAAACATTGCATTCGGCACAGGTCACGAACTGCCGTTCTCCACGCGAGAAGTGCCAGTACCGGTGGGCGGGAGGGGAGTCCCCCGCTTTACTCGGATGCGGCGGTGAGAGGGATCTGGGGGCTGACGGAGAGACGCCTCATCTCCCTCCCGACTCCCCAACGCCGGGAGATGAGGAAAGTGGCGGGAACCTCGCGGTGCCCTCGCGACTACGGCCGCTACCCGAGGGGCGAGGAGAAGGGGGCGGGGGGCGCTACCACCGCCGTCAGGCGACCGTCACCCGACCTGAGGCGCCGGCAGCAGCACACCCCGGCGGGGACTGTCGCCGCCTCCACGCCGGCGGCTCGCACGCTCGACTGCGCCCAGAGCTCGCCTTCCCTCAGCGGGCATTACCTCAGGCTCCGAGCCAGCCGCTGCCCGGCCGCGCTCACGCGACGGCAGAAGCGCAGCCCCGGGGCCGCGAGCCCCTTACCCCCCACGCTACCCCAGCGGCAATTCACGCCTGCCCGGCAGCTGCGCCGCGCCTGACGCCACACCGAAGCGAAGCCTCGACCACCGGCTGCGACGCCACCACAGCCAGCGATACGCGACAACGAGCCCCGCGCGCCTCCTCCGCTGCTGCGCGCGAGCGAGAACACCCAGCCGCCCGCCTCCCCGCCCCCTTCCGGAGGCGGAGCGCGGCACCGCCCCCGCCCCTGCCAATCAGCGGGCAGAGACGCCCCTCGCCGCCGAGGAGGCCTGTGGGACGGGTAGTCCTTGCCTGCCGCGCCGCGCCGCCACAGGCCGAGCGAGAACTACCGGTCCCGGCGTGCCTCGCGGGCGACCCGGGCCTGTGACCCGCCGCTGGCCGAGGGAGAGTCTCCGGCAGGAAGGCGGCAGGGGGGGCCCGGTCACTCAGCCGCAGCGATGAGCTCGGCCAGGGAGTCTCAGGGGCACCACGGCGTCAAGCGAGCGGCCTCCCCCGATGTAAATGGGCGCGGGGTCTGAGGGCGGCCGCGCGGCGGTGGGGGGGGGGGAAGAGGAGGAGGCCGGGAGGGAGGCGGCGGTGAGGCCCCGGTACGCCGCCCGAGCCCCGCGGCGAAACGCAGGGAAGGCCGCGGCCTTCCCGGCCGCCCCGTTCCTCGCGCTAAGGGCCCTCAGGGGGGCAACGGCCGGCGGAGGCGGCGCGGGGGAGGCTGTGGCGGGGGGTGGGGGGCCGCGGGCCTGCCCCGGCGGAGGGGACGGGCCGGCGCAGTGAGCGTGTGCTCCCGCAGGGCTCCAGCAGCTGGGAGGCGGCGGACCTCGGCAACGAGGAGCGGAAGCAGAAGTTCCTGCGGCTGATGGGCGCTGGAAAGGTGAGGCCGCCCCCTTTCCTCCACCCTCCCACCGGGCACACGGGGACCCGAGCGAGAGGAATCTCCCCCCGGGGAGCGGCTGCGAGGGGTTTTCTATTTGCGATGCAACGAAGCGGTCCCCCGGGGGGGTTGCTGCAGGCCGCGGTGCTCCCTGAGGAACAAGACAATTTCGCTTTGGGACTGTCCCTTAAGGAGGATTTGGGTTTCACAGACAGAGCAGTGATGTCAGCGGCAGTGTAACGCAAAGCATCGGTCTGAAATTGTCAAGTCTCTGCTCTGCAACTTCCTCCCCACCCCACAGCTTTATACTTTCAGACCAGCTAATAAAGTTATTTGTAGACACTTCAGAGAGAGGCCTTGTTACAAAATAACAAACCTGTGCACCAGGTCTGCAACAGTCCCTCTCATTAGAACAAAAAAAAAATAAATTAAAAATTAGCTGACAGACCTACACCTAATTAAATAATCCAGGAACTATTTTTAAAGAGAAAATGCTCTAAAGCAGTATTTCTACTATGCTTTTTTTGGAAAAAATGCTGCAAAACTTGTAAAATATAATCCTGCTTTTTCCATGTACAAAATGTTTTAGTATTGCAATTCTACTTAACTTACCTTCAAGAAAACGAATTTCACTTGTACTAGCTTTTTTTGCTCAAATACAGTATTTTTGTAAGATAAAATATTTTACTGTATTAAAGAGGTGAAATTTCATATTTCGTAGTGGATAGAAATACAACAACCTATTAAAACATCCCACTACCACTAATCTTAATGTCTACTGGGATATTTAATGCTGCTTTCTATGTAATGCCAGTTCTTGCCTATAGGGATACATATGTTAATGAGCAACTACTGAGCCAAGAAATTAATGAGCACTGTGAAGGCCTTACCTGATACTGTGACCAGTTTAGAAGTGGGATCATCATAAGATGCACAGACTGAACTATTGTATAGTGCCAGAGAAAGAGACCCGAAGAGTAAATTGTCAGAACCTAAATTCACGCTTGTCCAGCATTGTAGTTTATTGTATAGTGTAGTTTTCTTATCAGATGATCACCATTCCTCCTTGTTTAGCTGACATGGTTTGTCTTCATCTTTGGAGTGGCAAAAACCGGAATGAAATAGAACCAGCTTTGGGGTGTGGGAAGAGCAAAGAGTAGTTGTTGGGGTATCTTTTTCAGAAAATTCAATGAAACAAAGATGAAACAAGTTTGTCAATAGGCAGCAGGTGTTAGCTAGTGAAATGTACAGTTTTACAGTTGGTTGCCAAGGTTTGACAGCAAACCTTTTCCATTTGAGATTTCCAGAATGTTGGCAGAGCTGTCAGTGCACCCTAAAGCTCCAAAACAAACTGCCTTTTCTTTTAGAAAGAACATACTGGCCGCCTTGTTATCGGAGACCACAGATCAACCTCTCACTTCAGGACAGGTCAGTTTATCCAACAGCTGATACAAAGTTGGAAATCGAAAACTTATTTAGGAACATCCCAGTACTTTGAGCTTCCTAGATGTTGCAGGGAGGGATTTCAGATTTCGTGGCTGAAATTGGAGACAGGTCAGGCTACGGAGTTGTAGAAGTTGCTAATTTCTCTAGTTAGATTATTGACAGTTTCTCTGACTGCACGTACTTGCCTTCAGAAGTCCAAGTTCAGCAAAGTACTTGATGGTCAGTTACACTTGTGTACAAATGCCCTGGAAATCAGGACATATAGGTTCTCAGTCTTATTTTGCTATCAAAATAAGAAAGTAAAGTTTTAGTGCTATTGGTACCTAGCAGTATTATACTTCTTCCTTGCTGCCAGGTAGGGATATCCAAACCTCTAAATCATTGTGCGTGGAAAGGAGCAGAGTTGATTTCTCCCCCCACCCAATTACCTGTTGAAAGATCTCTGCCTTAAAGCAATGGGGCAGAAGCTGAAAAGATCTGCAAGGTCACATTGGCAATTGGCAGTAATTTGAAGTCATGTAATGTATGACCATGGTAACTTCTTATCAGGCTTGCTCAGGTAGTAAGTCAAAGTACATCAAAACCAAGCTGGGCTTGACTATTTGAGAGAAGCTTTGACAAACCTGTCTAGAACAGCAACTGTCAGAGTTCCAGAAAACTTCTTTCTCCGATAGGCTCCAGTAGTAATTTTTCAGTTGATGAAAAATTATCTATGGACCAAAACACCAAAAGAAGCCTGAGGATTCGTTCCAGGTTCTGCTGGTATCTTGCAGAGTGACTGAGAATCACTTCCTGAAATCTGAATTTCCTAGAAAGGAGATGATGCTTCCCCAAAGGAGTCATAAAGAATCAGTAATGCTTTGTTATTAGCAAAAAGTTATGATGCTGTTTTTTCACAAAAAAATCGGAAGAGCTATTTTCTTAACACTTTAATTCCTTGTGCAACATACAGTTATTGTCCTTTTACAATAACTTACAGCTCTAACTTCCAGATAAGGAAACTTTAATTTGCAGTACAAGGTTTTAATTCGACAGAGATGCAAATTAAAAACTAGAGTGTTGTAGGCCTGTCAGGGCAGAATTAGAGATTCCTACCTTTTACAAGAACAGAGGATTCTTAAGTAGACTATATTTTCCCTCAGTAAAAGTGATTATTTACTTAGTCAAACAAGTAAGTAAAGGGCACGTAGAAGTAGCTCATGACAATTAGCTTTTCTGCTAATTCCTCAAGATGGAAAAATGTAGAGCTGTAGTAACTGCTCCTGATCATTCATCAGGATGCATGTAATAGTTTCAGATACAGCTCTACAAACAAGAGCGGTAGTATTGTCCTGACTTCTGCTGCTATATATTAATCCTGGTTTAATCATAGGAATCACATGTTATGAAGGCCAGAAACTTTCTCCTTGCTGTGACATGTTGCAGTATTGGCAGGAAGCACAGAGAAGTCGTACTCGTTACATTTCCCGTGTTTAGCAGAACATGCACCGCGTATAGTACAACTCTCCGAACGCATCAGGTCTTAAGAACTCACCAGCCCATCTTTGTATCAAAGCAGTTTTGCTTGCACACTTGATAAGATTGCTTTGTATGCAGTAATACTCAATCTGGTAGTTTAAGATGGGTAAATTTAAATTTTTTCGCATATATATTGATAAACTTTGAAAATGTGACTTCATGTAATTTGATGTCTTTGTTAATTTGAATGAACCATAACCAAAGTACACTGGACAATGCAGGGGAAGAAGACAAGAAAATGAACGAAGAATTGGAGTCTCAGTACCAACAAAGCATGGACAGCACGATGTCTGGACGCAACCGGCGCCATTGCGGACTTGGTTTCAGTGAGGTAGTAAGTTGTTTATTTCTATAATGATTTGGCTTTCACTTCACTAAGCCAAGGCGATACACAGTTTAAAAATCCAATTACTACAACTAGTGGCAAACTTCCGCAGTTTGGGTTAAAGAACAGACTTACTGCAGGCGCTTGACTTCTGTTTGTGTGCGCTGTGGGGGCTGTTTAGATGCCTGGAAGTGATTGATTTTTCTCATTGGTCTGAAAAGTGATACGACATACTTAATGCTCCATAGCAGTCAAGACTGATTAGGACAGAAAGTAACAATTACATTAAATCAGGATGTTGCCAAGGAATACCTAAGAAGGCAAGATAATCGTCTGCATTGTTGCTGAGAGCTAATCAATCGTAACTTCTTGTTGCAGTAAGGCACATACCTCTCTGTGGTCCTGAAAAGTAAGTGGCTATAGAGAGCTGAGACAAGGGAAATTTGCTGCATGGGGTCCCCTCCAGTGAGCTGGCACCTGACTCGTCTTGTACTCGCAAGGAATTCCATAGGGATGAACAGGGAGAGAAGTGTGACAAAACCCCAGAGAATTAGGTTATTAGGAACATGTCTTCATCTGTCAATTGAAAGGTGCAATAATTAGTTTTGTGCTACCTTTAGCACCAATTACTGCATAAAAACATAGCTGATGTTTCCAGAGCGAGTAAAACCACTTGTGCGGACCTGGAAATTCTTAATATTGCAGCCATGGAGGCTTTGCTCTTTAGGACCATGAGCAAAGTGCTATTTTGGGGTGGTTGTTAGTGGTATCATTGGATTACTTCAGTGTTCCTCATGCTGTGCTGCGCTAAACTTATTTTCAAAGATCAGTCATGAATGTGAATTCCTGGTGTTCTAGCTGTTAGTTTCATTATGTTTCACTCCATGGCAAATACTCAGGTGTCTTTATGTGCGCTGTACACCAGAGTAAGAAATTATTACACTGATGTGATCTGAAAGTTTTTAAACTCATTTAATGGTGTCTTTAGAATTTCTGCTGTAACTAAATAAGAACCATGTATGTCACAGTTGGTACGGTTAACCACTTCAGTGGAGTTGCTTCCTGTCTAATAATGTGTATATTAAAGACCTGTATTTAGCAACATTGCCCAGTTTAGTACTAAAATGAAAGGAGCTGTTAAGTGAAACATCCTCACTGAGAAATTTTAAAAGCTGCAACGGAGTTACCAGGAAATAATGGTTTAATCTGTCTCATAATCTGAACTTGTAGTTTCAGGAAAGTGAAGACCAAGACGACATTGCTGGACACTCCTCTGAAGAGAGTTCAGAGGACTCTGAAAGTGGCTCTGAGTCAGAGCAAGAGGAGTCTGCAGAGGAGCTACAAGCTGCTGAAAAACACGATGAAGCTGAGGTTCCAGAAAACAAGAAAGAGGCAAAAAGCAACTATAAAATGATGTTTGTTAAAGCCAGTGGTTCATAACTGCAGATGTAACACCTTTGTATTTAAAGTACAGTAAGCCTTATTGTTACCGTGCAAAGTGGAGGACTGCTACAGCACAAATCTTTGTATTATGATTTTAAAAAGACCCCGTTAGATGACAAAAAGTAGTATTTGCTTTCTGTTGCTATGGATAACATTTTTATGGGCACAGTGGTATTACTGGTTTTTGTAAAGTGTATAAAATTCTGGATGGAAAAATAAATTCTTTTTGTTCTTGCCCAATCTCTAGAATGTTATCTAAACTATCCCTCCCCTTGTTCCATGCCAGATAAGGCAACTTCATGTTAGTTGGTTTCTTTAGTTAGTACCCCAGTCTTGAATTTTTAACTATTAAGATTACATGTGAATTACTGGATGTTGCATTAGTTGTGAAATACCAATAGCAGCACTATTCTGTGATGTCTGGAGCTTTAAACAATGATTTTTGTCTGTAGATGCTAGTGTTGACAGGGCTAAGAGGAGAAATCACTCACTTTTGTGACAATATTAATCACTGTAGCAGAAGATGGTTTAGAAACACATAATACAGCAGAAGGCTCCACTTCCTTCTTTGGCTTTATGAGGGAGATAAGCTGTAGTTCTTTGTACCTTTCAGCAGAAAAGAGTGATTTTTTGAATTACTGGCTCCTGGTTATAGTACTGAGCTGTTATTAAAAGTAACTCCTCCCGAAGAAACCAGTTTACTTTGAAAGAGAAAATATACTTTGATAATGAAAAGGATATACAAATCGTTTAGCTTTTTTAAATATAGAATACAGAGTTAAGTATGCAAGCCCTTCTTCCTTTTCTCCCCATACATGCATCACTTGGAGGTCTAAGTCAATTATCACAAAAAGGTTGTACCTCTCACGTAAAGTCAATACGCTTAAAGTGTCAGGAGTTCCAGTAACTCCTTCCAGCAAGAATTAAGCACATCCATGCCTCTGCAAATTTATAGTTGATTGTATTCAAGTAATTAGCAAAATATCAGAACTTTTTAGACTTTGTTTCCTCTTATTATGTCAGACAGATCAACTGCCTCTGCTTGCTGGGAGAACAGAACATCTGACCTGTACCTCTAGTACAGCCCCATTCTGCCACAACAGTTTCAGGAAACACTCCAGATGCTTGTGGAGAATCTTCCCTTTCTGTGTACAATTTATGACGGGCAGATGTTTGCAAGCCAGTTGGCTTAGGTGAAAGCAGCAGTATGTACTATCATTGTATAGGGTTATTGAATGTAAACATTGCAGCATGAGTTATTGGGGGAGGACTTGGAAAAAGTTACCTTATGGAAAAAATAAAAGTAATATGATTGTAAATAAAAGCTGAGTGTAGATTTTGATTAATCTGGTTTACTGTACTTGCATTTAACACAAAATTTATCAAAGTCATTCAGTTTCAGCACCAACATTATAGCAGCCACTAACGGTCAGTGATTTGCACTGGATTTGTAGGGATTTTTGTGTTTTCCCAATACCGCAAGCTTCTAATAAATAGACAAAAATTAAAGTTCCTTGCACAGTGTGAAGAAAGAAAACCTCACCATGACTTAGGAAAGCTGTTCTATCTCTTGGGAGAGACAGAGGTCTTCCCTGAAAGATCAACTGGTTAACTTTGCTCATACACTGATACCAGTTTTTTTCCTATTTAGACACTCAAGCTTCACTTAAGCCAGCACGTCACTGTTAAATTCTTTTAGCCTGCTTATTGCCTTCAGTGCAATTACAAAATTAAGATGCAGGCTGCAAAATGCTGCATAGACACCAACCTCTCTGCTTTCCTGTCCCAGTGCTGAAGCTAGTGCTGCTCTCACAACCTTCCTTTCCGTGGCTGCTCACCATCCCTGCAGATGTCTGGATGCGCTCGTCAGTGTCGCATCTCCACAGACTCGCTGTCAGAAGGGGACAGAATCCGTCGCCAAGACCCACCCTGCCAGGCAGAGAGCCCTGCTGCTGTCCCGGTAGCCTCGAAGGGCGCACGTGGTAAAAGCTCACCTGAGGTCTTTTCTCTGCGGTGCAACCACCCCAGAAAGGCCCAGGAGAAGCAGATCCAGCTGGCAGGCTCTGCGTGGGTCGCTGCCAATGGAACAGGCTGCCACGGCAAGCACCATCAGGGGCTTTGACCGCTAAGCTCTGCCCTGAATTGATTACAGCCTCCTGTCTTGTAAAACAGATTTGGCCATCAGTTCCAAATATGAATAAATAGACCGCACAAAGAAAAAAAATAAACTGAAAATACACTGTTCTAGCTCTGACCAGAAAAAAAAAAAAAAACAACCAACCAAAACCCAAGCCCACTTCCATTCCCCAAAAGCATGACACATAATATTGCGAACATCTGATAAGGTTTGGTGCAACTTATTCATGATGCTGCCCTAAGGCTCACCTGCTCAAAATAGGAAGAGTACTACACAATCCTGTCTCTGTCTGTGTAACATTTGTAAACATTAAGAACTTGCAGATTCATCTATGAAGCGGCCTGAGAAGCGCCTCCATTTGTACTGAGTAAGGCTGATTTAGTTCAGGGTAGACTGTGCAGTAAATAGTTTAATTCAGGAGTCTGTTTTAGCCACATTTGATATAAAAGCATCAGCAGTAGTGGCACGGATAGTAGAATGGTTTCAGCTCTCACACTTACTGGAGACAGAGAACACATGAAAAATAAAGGTTGGTGTCTTGACTGACTCTAGGCAGAGCTTTGCTTTTTCAGATTGGCATAGAAGGAGCTCCCAGAGATGATAGCACACACTGCATCATAAAGGCGGCAACTGCATTTGTCTTTTCAAACAAGATTTGGCCACTGAAATTCCTCAATTCAAAGACCAGCTTATTTCCATCTCAACAGAAAGGCCCGTACAGTCTGCCCGTACTCCTACGTGTCTCAGGAAACAACTGATGGAAGTTAGATCTGTCACAGAACAACCATTGTGTCTGGTAACAATTTTCATCCGTTTCTAAACCCCACTGCAAATCAATGCAGGTGCATGATCAGCATTTGGCTTTGGGAGACTGAAGACATTTGAAGAGGTGGAAAGCCCCGGTGTGCCTGTTCCCCTTCCATTTGCCCTGGAATAGGGAACCCCTCAAGATGAGTTCCATCACAGCCCCACTGCCCACAAGGTCCTGCAGTCCAAAAAGACTATCTAGGCCAGGTAAAAAGGGATCGGTCTCTTTCTCAACATTGTACAGGGCTTCTTTGAGGCCAAGAAAACCAGATCTATAAGTTACCCTGTAGCTTTATGCAACTGCTTTACAGTTTACTCTCCCTTTCTTCCTGAAGAAGAGGCTGACAACTTGATTCCTGAAAGCACAATTTATAGGCCAGCTTCAAAGCTACAGGTCCTTCTAAGGCTCTGGTTGGGGAATTCACATCAAAGAAGATGTGCACATGTTGTTCTGATGCCACAGAGGACGGTTGGTAGAAATCTCTGTGGATTTGCTACCGTCCCCAGAACAGGGATTAAATTATGCACTGAAGCTGCCTCTGTAAACTGCAGGAGACAAAGAGAATAAGTGGCAGCGCAATATCTCATAATCAAAGCCTGGCACAGTTATTTGCATCAGTCTCTTGGAAGCCGTCAGGGGATTAGGAGAAGGGACATGTGTCAAGGTACCCTCACCAAAGGGACAAAGCAGAAGTTGGTTTTGTTTGCTTTTAAGACTGCCACTTCAACCGCACTTCCTCAGAAAAATATCTGAGTAGTACGCAGGTGTACAGCCTCATGATGAGTAGATAAAAGTTTCCTTAGTTTTTGCACAGCATTAGGGAAACAAAATGCTTAGTGGTTTAATCTCATTTGATTTGATTTTGATGTGCAGGTGCAGAATGAGATCACACTGACAGTTTGTGCTATTATCTATCCAAAGCCAGTGCCATTTATGGTGTCCATAGCTCAGGAAGAGCTGAAAAGTAACATATGTTAGAAGAGGGGTTTTGTATCATCACTCAAGCAATGTGGGGGCTCAGAAAAAAACAATTTCCCTGCTTTGAACTTTTTCACAACTGCCCACCTTGACCTGCAGGGAAGTTCTCTCAAACCATTACCATAAGCCAATGCTCCTAACACAAGTGTATCAAGCTACGTGAAAGACTGCAGAAGGTTTGACAATCTGAACTGGCTCCTTTTCACCCTCATATTTATTGCTAAAGCTCTAAAACAAATGCAGGTGAAGCCTTTGATCCTCAACTGGTTGGGGCCAAGTCTCCTCCTTCCCATTACAGCCACTAAATTCTACTAATTGTCACCTGTTTGTAAGGATGCAGTAACAGAACATCTCTTTCCAAATTTTTTTTTTCCTTTTTTTGTCAAAAAGACTTCTTAACATAAGAAATCGGTACTAGACATAAAAAAAAAAAAAAGGATAACAAATTTGCTCAGCAGACAACTGATGGATCCACTACCCAGATCCTGAATAAAATCTGTGTATAAAATCATTTGCCAAGTCACTTTTAAGCTGGATTCAGTGAAGACAACTGAAGAGTCCTCAGGCATACAGAAGGCTTTGAGGGAGCCAGTGGACACAGCTACCCTCCCGAGATGCTGCTCTCTTCCCTCTCAACCTCTCATCCAGGTTAGGACATGGAAAAAGAGCAGAGCAGCCAGTTCTAGTACTTGTCTCGGCAGCGGTCCCTCAGATTCTGTGGCTTAGCACCAAATGAAAGGAGAATGGGATCAACAAGTGTGCGTGTGTATGTGTTCACACCCCCCGCCGCACACACTCAGACACTACAACCCTGTCGGGCAGAAGCCAAAATCCTGTTCCGTACTAGAAGAAGATGCTCAAAGGCACAAAACAGAAGCAGCAGAGCAGAGACGTAGCAGAACTCTTTAGGATGAAATAAGCAGTAAGCAGTCAGAAAAGCCAACAAAACCGACAATACAAGAGACAAACAGAATTAGCAGTGATTTCTCTGATGTCCACCTCTTCCCCCAGAGTGGTTCAACTCACTGTAACTAAATGTCACCAGCTACTTCCTTTCATTGGAGTCACATCTTGCATAAGCCATCAGCCAGGGTTTCAAAAAACCTCCAAAAAACCTCCTGTGTGTCAAGAGATGAACCGAAAGACGACGTTAAAGCTTTTCTCAATCCTGGCTCTAGAGACAAAATCAAGCCAGCCCCAACCCCCTGTCAGTGCAAAAGAACAGAGACTACAGCAGGCCCCACAACACTCCGTCTTGCGACAGCACGTCACAACCCCTGCGAGAGAAGCGCTTGCTCAGGACAGGCTCTGGAAGCAGGGAGGACCAACCTTTTCCACCCCTGGCTCTGGGACGAGCTGTTTCTATGGGGAAAAAGAGAGTTTCACTCACAGTAGCCATTCTTAACTGCAATTTGGCATAAAAGAACAGAGCACAGCAGCTCCCAATAGAAAAGACAATTGTCCTGTTACCAGAACACTATTTTAAAGTCATCGGCAATTCTCTCCTTCATCCATTGCCACCATCAACACTCCCTCATTTATCCTGTTCACAAGGGATTTTTTGTCCTAGGACACTGGACTTACACCCTCATTTGCCAACTATTCCTTCTTCTCACCTCCCCCTCTACAGTTTAGGCTGAGTCCCATTTCTTAAAGCATTTTGCTTCTGAGTCCATGTATTCCAGTCCCTTCAATCATTTTGCTACCGCTCACTTCAAACCACTCTCAGCTTCAGCCTTTCTTAGTCTTGTTTGCAGATGCATCTCTGCCATTATTTCCTACAAACTCACTACTTACCTTTCGGTTCTTAATCTCTTCCTTCCTTTAGTGCTTTCTTATGCTCCTGCTAAAAGGCTTCTTCTAGTGGGCAACAAGAAAACTTCATTGTGCTTCAAGTTTACATCTTGTAACACTATTTCATCAACAACTGCTCCAAAAATGCTAATTCTGTTCGGGTTTTCTTTGAAAGCTGTGCTGGTTTTGGTTGGGATAGAGTTCATTGTCTTCATAGTAGCTGGTATGGGGCTGTGTTTTGGATTTGGGCTGGAAACAGTGTTGATAACACAGGGATGTTTTCGTTCCTGCTGAGCAGTGCTGACACAGAGCCAAGGCCTTTGCTGCTCCTCACACCACCCCACCAGTGAGTAGACTGGGGGTACACCAGGAGCTGGGAGGGGACACAGCTGGGACAGCTGACCCCAACTGACCAAAGGGATATTCCATACCATATGACATCATCCTCAGTACACAAAGCTGCAGGAAGAAGGAAGGGGGGGATGCTTGGCATGATGGCATTTGTCTTCCCCAGTCACCATTACACGTGACGGAGGCCTGGTTTTCTGGAAATGGCTGAACACCTGCCTGCCCATGGGAAGTGGGGAATGAATTCCTTATTTTGCTTTGCTTGCGTGTGGGGCTTTTGCTTTACCTATTAAACTGTCTTTATCTCAACCCACGAGTTTTCTCACTTTTACCCTTCCGATTCTCTCTCCCATCCCCTCGAGGGGGGAGTGAGCGAGCGGCTGCGTGGGACTCAGCTGCCGGCCGGGGTAAAACCATGACAGAGGCCGTTTTACACTCTCTGTAAGGCAGCCAGGAGCACTGACGAGTAAATAACAAGTAAACAGTGCACAAATGTGCACATACACAATAGCTTCTGGTTTTATTTACTTTTATAATTAGCACTCGAAGTTATTCTGCCATCTCCCAGTAATTTCATGGTAGGCTTTATAATTTTACCTTCCTCTTCGGTTTACCTGTAGTTTAACATTCAAAGTATGGTTGTTGCACAGAATACCTCAACAGACTTGTATTAGAAATGCTCTTTAAAATTACAAAGCTTTGAACTAAAGAAATATCTCGGGAAGTTTTCATGGAAAGTTCATCTCTGTTGGTTCAATTCAGCTACAGTTAGATGCACCTTTTCAAATAATGGGGGAAAAAAAAATAACGTAAAGAGGTCAGACCCAATCAATACAGATGTTCAAACAGAATTTCAGGCACTGTGATGTGTGTATTTTTTGTGCTCTTTCTTTGTACTGCTCCACTCTGAAGAAAGGTTGCTTTTGCTAGTAGAGCAATAAGTCTTAGCCTTTTGAATACAGCTAAATAACCAATGGGAATGTTTACTAGGTGTGGAAAGTAGAGCAGTTTTTCATGTTCTTCTCATGCATGGCTTTGTTCTTTTTATAACTACGCAATACATAGACACACGTGCGGCACAACCAACACTTTAAAATACCCAAAGACAGACATAAATCAGAGGGGTAACATCAGATCACGTCTCCTGTATCTTCCAAGTTTTGACACTAAGTAAATCTGGTCTTTCCTCCATATAACATCCAAAAGTTAATTGCTAAGACACATGGGAAATGTGTGGGTTTACAGAGGGGAACAGACGCCGGTATAAAATACGTAGGCATATATTTGAAGATCTGGAAATCAGATGAGTAAATGGCACAGGTGGAAAAATAACGGTGTGAACAATACCAGAACACGTGGGGAGTGCTCCCCTTTCTTCAGACACCAACCCCTCCCTCCAAAGGCTACGGGGCACCTGACACCACCTCACTTGACCTTTCATAATTTTGTTGAAATAGCCAGTTTAGCAGCATCTTTCAGTAGCTTTGCGTTCCACACATAAAGCAACTGTCCAGAATAGAATCCCTTAACACAGCTGCTTCCTGAAAAACCTTTCTATCTAGGGTTTTTTTTCAACTGTTCCAAAACAGTCTGGATGGCTCAAACTACTGCTACTTGTCCAGTCCTTCAAAAATAGCTTTATATACACGTACAAAGTGTTTCCCAAACGAAATAACTCAAAATAACAGTAATGAAAGAAAAAAAAGGGGGGGTGGGGGCTGTTATGCAAGTTCAAAAAGGTGCAAACAGTGCTACTTACGGCTCTCAGGCTGCAGTTTTATAAATTCAGCTGTGTAATAAAATGTTAATAACTTTAGTTGAAGAAACAGAAAACCGATGCGTAAGGGAAGGCAGTCTGCATAGTTTTTGTTTGCTGTAACATTACAAAACACTAATTAGAAAACAGCACCTTCGCAAGAACCACCAATACTGCTTTCTAATGAGCTTCTGTTTCTTTAATTACAATTAGTCCCAAACACTTAAGCAAGCTGCTTAATAGGCGGGGGGGGGGGGGGGGGGGGAAGCCACTTTCTGACCAAAATGATATTGATATCATTGTTTTTTCTGGTCTCAGTATTAGAGATTAGTAGGTAACACCTACAAAACAGCATTTTGATTAAAAGAAACAGAACTGAAAAAGGAAACCGACCCAAACCAAACACTACATGCATATGAAAATTAGCCCTAATTATTTAAGAACTACACCCATTCCTGCAAAAAAGATGGTCACCGGAGAACAGCATTTCGCATATTAAATAACAAGTTTTAGAAGAAAAATTATCTGGATAATTTTTTCCCAAATAGGGGATTAACTATGGACACAGATCAAAATCTTCAGATAGACTAGTTTTGTTAAAACCATTAATGGTATAAGGATTTAGGGCAAAATCCTTCTCTTTCATGCAAGCTTGAATGAGCAGATTTTGCGTGTGTGATGGAAGGAAAGAAAATTAACATCTCCCACAACCTGCTGAGCCAAAGCGCCTGCACCCCTTTCCCTGGAATGCGGAGCCGATGGCGCTGCAGCCCAGGATCCCATGGGCTGTGCTCTTCACCCGCCAATTAAGGCCACATTCTCTTCCCTCCTGCATCACAAAGCTTCTGGAGAAAGAATGCAGTTTCACTGAACCACGAAACCTGTGGTCAAAGGCTCCTTTGTGTGCCTGAGAACCAGGACGAGGGTGTCATAAGCAGCTCGGCTCTGAATTTCTGCTGCACGCATCTGAAGGTCAAGTGCTCACATTCCCAAATATTCGCTCTCAAGTTTGCAGAGTCAACACTAAGCCACGGAAATACTTCTAACCGCTGCCTTACATTTTGTTCTAGAGATTAAGTTTCAGAAGAATGAAACATTTCCACTGGTCTCCACCAAACTGATGTCACTTGAGGGCACAGCTGTAGTGTAAATCACTGCTGGTTGCCCGCTACTGAAATCTGCTTATGCCAGTTGCCCACCAGCCCTCTCTCTGGGCAACGCTCGATTCACACCCGGCACGGACAGTACTATGTGATGCCTCCTGGTTCCAGGTGGTTGGGTTTGTATTGAAGCAACTTTTGATACTTTATTCCACCAGAAACTAAAGGGCTAAGACTGGATCAGACAAACATACGTATCTACGAGAGAGAAAGGGCAGTAGTGCAGGTCATTGTGTTTAGGGGACAATGCTGAAAAATCTTTCTAGTCAAGAACAAAGATTAATCAAATGCTAAGAAACATTTCTTTAAAAAAAAAAAAAAAAGAGAAAAGAAAAATGAAGCTTTGCTGTAGAGGGAACCGGATCCAAATCCCAGCAAAATAAGCACAAAACTGAGGAACTTCAGCAGGTTTTGAACCAAAGAAGATCAAAATGTGATAACAGCACAAACGACTCTGGATTTTCAACCGTACGGATGCTGATAAGAGAGCAGGCAAGACAGAGGCAATAGGAGGCAGTTATGTTAATATTTTAATCTGTACATACACCATTTTCCAAACTGTTACATTTTATTTAAATTAATGTTTCTTGCAAAATATTCATTTATGCTTTCAAAACTTTTTAGAAAGGCAAAAATAAATCATTATTTTGGCAAAAGGTTTTGAAGTTGATACTGGCAGTATTGAGGTAAAATAGATTGTATTAGCTAAATATATACTTTTAAGAATGTCTGAGTATAGTGTTAATATAATATAATTTGTCTTAAAGTCTGAAACTTGAAGGTCAATAAATTTCAAGAGTTTTGTAGCTATTACGTGAATACAGCAAATGAAGAAGTTAGTGGTTTCATAAAATACTGCAGAAGTATTTCTCATCCAGAGCTGAACTCAACTAATAATTACAGAATATTGGGAAATTTTTGTGTCTTGCATTCAATGTGTACACAGGTTTTTTTCAAGTAAAGCAGTCGCAACAATTCATTTAACCTTAGTTTCTCCTTATGTAACTACCTCACCCTTTGCCCTATACATAAGTAAAACACTGAGTTTCAAAGTTTGGCAAGTTAAGCACCAGGTGAACATAGATACGAAATTAGCAGGTGCCACATTACATTAGCTTTGCTGTTTCCAGGATAAATACTAGTCAATACATCATATTGTAACGTTTATTGAAAAAAATCAAAAGAAAAATACATATTTACTAGTAAAATTACACATCCTATTACATTTTTTTATTGCTTACTTCACATATTTTAATTAAAAGTTTTCTTCTTTCACATTTCAACTTTCAAAAAAATATAATTTGTTAGCTTTTGTTTACTGAGGGGCAGCACTACCATCAAGAGCAACCTAGCATACCGTGTACTGATACCAGCAAGTTAATCATATGGGATCAAAAAAGGAAATGGGAGTTAAAACTGGCTTTCATTATGGCTTTTGTGGGAAATTTCAGCTATGCTGTGGTTACTGATATTTAGAAATTCAAGCTAAAAGTTCCTTGCAGTGTATTATTTAATGGGCAAAAGGGTGGGCAATTAACTCTACAAAAAAATTTCATCCAAAACACTCTTTTGGCAAACCTCTCACTTGCATTAGCTCTACCCATACCCTATGAATGTGCTTCTAGATTTGTTCAAATTTACTTTTTTTCATGAAACTTTACATTGTGCATCTCAGCCTGAGGGGGAAGTAACAATATTTTAACATCTATGCAAGTAGTTTCTCTTAAAATGAATTCAGCCCTTGATTTAAAAAAAAAAAAAAAATCTAAAATACATTGTTCTAAAAATACATTGTCAGTATTTTACAGAGTTTAATAAAAGTGCCATTTATTCATATAAAAAGTCTGAACTAAACTGAAGTTGAAATAAAATGATTTGCAATTCTCTTCATTTTCATAGAAAATCCCCCTGTTATTCTCTGAATGTATTTCCAGAAGAACATGTCATCAGCTGATCAGTACCTTCACAGAAAGCTGGTAATGAATCTCCTTTTTCTTCCACGCGGCGTCACTAGGTGGGATTTGTTTGAGTCTTACGTCAGTGTTCACTTACTGCTTTGGCTAGCATGAAGTAAAATAAAACATGGTTAAATATTAAAGTGAGTACACTACTGCCAAGCAGTAAGCACTTTCAGGAAACTTTTTTTTTTTTTTATTAAAGCCTTCTGCAGTTTGACAGAATGAACAATTCATATAGACACAAGCAGCGAACAATTATCTCATGATGCCACTGATGCTCAACCTCCTGTGTCCCCTGCATGTTGCTGATTGTTGCAATTATTTTCTTGATAGTTTTCCTAAATAAGATGTAGGGGGGGTTATATTTTTTTATATATATATGTAAATATATATCTATACATACACATGTATGCATATTTATATAGACATGTGATACACATGTGTTTATGTCAGTCTGGAATCACAGAATAATTGGGGTAGGAAGGGACCTCTGAAGGTTGTCTAGTCCAAGGCCCCTGCTCAAGTCTAATACTCGGGGACCGTATGATTATTTTTCTGGATTCTTGAGGCCACATGTGCGTACCCCATTCAGAGGCAAAGATCGCAAGTGGCAGTGATAATCAACTAGCATATCCCTGAATATCGTAGTAGAATTAAGGGCTATTCAGACACAGCAAAGATGGTAGAATCCAGTTCTCAGAAAAATAACCTGAACCAGAAAAGCAAATACCTGTTTCCACCAAGCTCTGTAGAGGCTCCTAATGTCTATACACCTCTCTTGATGTAAATTTGTCATTTTTCACGGGCCTTATTGAAGGCGAGTCACTGTCTGTTTGGGCCTTTCTCGTATGTGCTCATTTTTATTTAAATTTATTTTTTGCACAGATATTTGACTCAGATTAGTACAATGAAAACAAAAGTATCTAAAAATTAACGCTATTCAAGGTATTCACTCTATCAATGCTCTTTACTACTTCCTCTGTGTTTTATCTTTTTGTCCTACAACTAGCAACAAAATTAGGTCAAAGGAAATCAGAAAGGTGAGAATAATTTCAAAAGAAACTATGGAAACATAGGGAGTGTCTTAACTAGTGGCACACTTAACAGTTAAGTATCACCATATTTACAGGTTTTCCTATTTCAAATAGAGAAAACTCTGAAAATACTACTGGGACAAGATGATACACATTTCTTTATAAGGACAACGAAATTATTGTAATTTTAATACTTGAAATGGCAAAATAACCTAATCAGACAAAAATCAAGTCTTCTGTTAACACGATTCAATGAAAAACACAACAAGGGCAGGAAAAAGTCAAACACAATATTGTAGATTTAGTTATAAAGGGCCAAATTTTCAGCTCACCTCAATTAAGACTCCGATGTCAGTTCATGTATAAGATACCAGCCCATAAACAACCCCTCTGCTTATACAACTTTGATTGCACTTTGGATTCTCTTGTGCGGCAACTGTACATGCCACGCGCAGGCAAAAATACCTACGCATCCCTATGGTAGCCACAGGAGAACACAACACTAGCCACCAGAGTACAAGCCGTTGCTGAAAATCTGGCCCCATGCTACCGAGAGTACAGATGTCTGTTTTCCTTCACCACACTGAGATTATGGAAGTCTCTTTTCTGTAGAGCGACAGCAGTTATTATTAGCCCACATGTTAGCTCATTAGAAGCAATATTTACAAGAATAAAAGGTTTCTGAAAAATAGATGCATGCGTTCATTTGGATCCAATTTAGGTTTAGTAAAAACGTTAAAAATCAGCAAGCTGCAGCAAAGGTACAATGGCAAACCAGACGTGCGGAGAGCAGTTAGTTCTTACTTTTAAGGTGTTTAAACAAATGTGTAGTGAAATCCATTGCCTAAGGGGGAGTGAGGTGGCTGTGGTACAGAAGGTGAGGGTGCTTTAGATGGGTAGGTCACCTGCTGAGCTAGAAGGGATCACATACAGGAATTAGGCTGCATAATCAAACATTCATATTATAAACGGAGCTACCTTAATTTTCTACCACATGAATAGGAAACCTGATTAGTAATGCAATGAGGTGTTACACTATTTTAGTTACATGGAACAGAATTTAAACAACAACATTTCTACCTGCTGGTTTTTTCTATTAGTTGCATAAGTTATGCAAATAAACATTCCTGTTGCAATGAGCATATGGACAATCTATCTGAAGATGAAATTTCACTGGAACATACTAAGGCACACAATGCCGATATAACCTAATCCAGCCCTGCTTTTAAAACTGCAGTTCCGGAATAGCACCTATATTTGCTAATTTGATTTCAAGATTTCAGTGAGGTTGTACAGGTTTTCAACATCCCTTTGGTACATGCCAATGAGCAAACCCAAAAATATTATATAGTAAAGTCACCAAAAAAATTACATATGCATATAACATTTTGCTTAGTACAGTGCATGATATGGTAAATATATTTTCAGATCTCAGGTTGAAACTTCAGGATAAAGAACACAATGATTAAAACTATGCTTGTTTATAAAACAGCATAATTGTATAACATTAGAAGACAATAATCATAAAACTTAAAGAGATCGAAACTCAGTCTTAAATTCTACTTTTACATTTTGGAAGGCCAAAGGTAGACCTATTTCCAAAACACAGGATTTAGAAAATGACTTCTTGATTCTCCTACATTTGATTTTAATCTTTCAGGTTCTTGGCATGATTTCAATTTGGAAGGCTGGTTTCTTACTAGAAACAGAGGAACTCTGAAATGCTACTTTACAAGGATTAAAATTGTACATTTATCTAAAAAGAGATTTATATTATCATAGCATCTTAACATAACTGCTTCCCCCTCACAAAAAATGGGAAAAGTTAAGCTTCAGTCTTTTTCATAAGCAAATCTGTGTAAAAAAAATTCAGACATTTAAGTTTTGGATTTTCAGACATGGTCTGCTTGGTCAACAAGAACCTAGTGACAACCCATACTTTAAAAAATCAAACTACAAAAATAAGAATGTTAAAGACTCTGTAAAATTAAACTAAATGAGAATGTACGATCAGCTGTGCAAGCCATCAAATGATTTTCTTTTTAATCACCTTAGATCAACAGAAAATAGGCCAGAAGTAAAAAACCCGAACTCCTTTTACGGTTTGTATATTTTCTATCAAAATCATACTACTCTGGCTTTTTTTAGAATTCCTTGAAAGGTGTTTGTTTTGAAAGGAGTAAGTAACAATTGAAATCAAAGCAAGACATGTTACAAGAAATGAGTACCTGAGATACAAGATGTGGCAAGAAAACTGTGCAGGGACATAAAGGTTTGGGCTTCTTTAAAGAATCAAGGACTTGGCTACTATGTTAGGGTTTTTTAAGTGGCTGAAAGACAAAAGAGCTAGCTGCTATACTTCACAAAGAAAATTAAATTAAAACTCATCTTGCAACTGACTGCAATTTTTTTCAAGCAGCATTTAAACATTTCAGTGCTGATACACATTTTAATTGTCTCTTTGGGGAGAACTAAAGAATTAAGATTTCTGTGGTTACATATACCGAAGAATACGTGGTGATCACAGCTTTTAAATAATTACAATAAAAAAATACAAACAAAAAATGTAGTAATGAAAACATAGCTACTACCTTCACTGTATAACCTAAAAAGATCAAACATCTTTCAGTACCGTACAGTTACTGCAACTTCACGCACACCCGGAAGTTAGTTAACTGGCCACATGAAGACTGTTTACTATGGCAGGCACTCTGCCTTTGTACTAACACAGAGGAATAATTTCAAGTACAGGATGAGTTCATCTTGGTTGAGCTTAGCTTCGGTGCTAAATTTTCCCAGGAGGATCTAGAAATCACGTGGCAATACACTGCGTTGGTTCGTACCTCCTGAAAGACAAAGTCCCTCTCCATAACCAAAGCATGTGAGTCCCTGTTACAAGGACCTGGTCACTAGAACTGGGACCAGACTGCCTGCGGAGAAGCCATTTTGACCCACAGGTGCCTGAAGTTCCAGAAGGTTATTCCTGAAACACTCCCAAGATTTTACAGTTCAGGGTGGGGTGTGCGTGTGTGTGGGTGTTTGTTTGCTTTAAATTTTTCAATTACCCACAGAACCTCTCCGAAGTCTCAAGATTTGTATCTTGAAAATGTATTCCATCCCCTCAAAATCACATTCCCCTCAGGTTTAGCTGCCACTCCATTCATGAGCATACAGCCACATTCAATCAACAGTCTGTTACTACAGATTCATGTTATGCATCTGGATATTGGAATAATCTGTCTTTAATAGGAAGGTCTTAAGGGCTTCTGCGGCAAGTGCCATAAGTTTAATCTGACAACTTCAGATGAGAAATGTGCATATTTTTTCTCCATCATAGTTGAGGTTTCCATTATTTCCATTCTCCACTGGAACAGTGAACTGTGGCAGTTATAAATGGCCAGTCAGATACTTGCTAGAATAGCTACTGCATGTACTACTGTGTGATACAAATCTCTTCACGTTTCTTACTTATTTCAACTATAAAGCAATCAAGAGTGAAATTATCACTTTTAGCAATGTCTTGCAAAGGATCTATTAATTTCCAGGCATCAAGCAGAATTCATGCATGGCTGTCTTGCTCTGACCTCTAATCTTGGTCACCGGACAGAAACATGCAAATACTCATTTTACGTCTTTTTCAGCCTGTTGTCGTACAGCTCAAGCTGCAAATGATTGTACTCTAATTTCAATCACCGGACCAGGGCATTTTTCTGTTAAAAAAAATATTTAAAAATCCCTTTGTCTTGATTTTTTTAAAGTCTCAGATCAATTCACTTTTTAAAAATGAATATAGAAATACCTCATTTAATATAATTATAGGGAATTCAATGAATATGTTAAATTTTTAGTACTTTTCATAAGAGCAAGTTTCCAAGCTGTGAACTTACTATTTTGTCCCCTTCACCCTGTCCACTGGAGGCCAAATACTCAAGGTAAACCTTTAGTCTCCCTAAATTTGTTATCATAGAATGGTTTGGGTTGGAAGAGACCTCAAAGATCATCTAGTTCCAACCCTCCTGCCATGGGCAGGGACACCCTGCACTAGACCATGTTGCCCAAAGCCTCATCCAACCTGGTCTTAAACACTTCCAGGGATGGGGCATCCACAACCTCTCTGGGCAACCTGTTCCAGTGCCTCTTAACAGTAAAGAATTTCTAACATCTAAATCGACCCTCCTTCAGCTTAAAGCCCTTGTCCTGTCACTACACTCCCTCATAAACAGTCCCTCACCATCTTTCCTGCAGGCCCCCTTCAGGTACTGGTAAGCCACAATTAGATCTCCCCAGAGCCACCTTTTCACCAGGCTGAACAATCCCAACTCTCTCAGCCTGTCCTCATAGGAGAGGTGCTCCAACCCTCTGATGAGCTTCATGGCCCTCCTCTGGACTCCCTCCAACAGCTCCATGTCTCTCCTGTACTGGGGCCCCCACAGCTGGATGCAGTACTCCAGGTGGGGTCTCACAAGAGCAGAGTAGAGGGGCAGGATCACCTCCCTCCACCTGCGGGTCACACTTCTTCTGATGCAGCCCAGGACACGGTTGGCTTTCTGGGCTCCAAGCCCACACTGCCAACTCATGTTGAGCTTCTCAATCAATACCCCCAAGTCCTTCTCCTCAGGGCTGCTTTCAATCCATTTCCCTCCCAGCCTGTAGTCACACCTGGGATTGCCCCAACCCATGTGTAGGACCTTGCACTTGGCCTTGTTGAACTTCATGCGGTTCGCATGGGCCCACCTCTCCAGCCTGTCAAGGCCCCTCTGGATGGCATCCCTTCCCTCCAGCATGTCGACCACACCACACAGCTTGGTGTTGTCTGCAAACTTGCTGAGGGTGCACTCGATCCCATTGTCCATGTCGCCGCAAAGATGTTGAACAGTGCCGGTCCCAGTACTGACCTCTGAGGAACACCACGCGTCACCGTTCTCCACTTGGACATGGCACTGTTGACCACAACTCTTTGAGTGCGACCATCCAGCCAATTCCTTATCTATACACACTTTTCACTATTTTGAATCTGAACGCCTAAAACTCTCTCTTATGCCAGGAGTTCAGCAACAACCCCACACAACTTTAGAAGCTGGTAAGAAATAGCTGTTATTTTGTAAATAACTAAGTATTACCTGCTACCTCCTTGCTCCTCTGAGAGGCTTCAGAAGCCAAAGCGTATGATATGGTAATGATGCGCTCCTGCTCTTGTAGCTGTGAATCTAAATCAACCGAGTTGTGTTTGTCCTGGGCAACAGTAGGCTGTAGATTGTGCATACTAGCAGGAAAGTGCAAAACAACATTAACATTTTCAAACATGAAGAATCCACCATGCAGATGAGAACAAGCTTGAATTCATACAGCAGTTTTCAGACCTCATCTACCAAGCTCCGTATTTTATTGATGTTCTTTAAAGTAATGTTAGATATGGTTTGTAAATGACTACAGCACACAAAGGCAAATAATGCAGCCGTTAGACATTTAACCAGAAATTCTGTATAGCCTTAAGTATATCTGAAAGTCCTTTGTTCTAAATATGCTGTTTACATGAAAGCACTACCAAAAATGTTATTTATTTGAAGTTATTAATAAATTTTCTTGTTAGGGCCTGGAGGAAAAGGAATAACATATTGGTCCTCAGGCACAGCCTCTTTAATTGTCTTCCAAAGAGACAGCAGATACTTGGGGCAATCAAATTCTTGAAATGGAATGTTTCAGCTGACTCTGCATGTGGTTCAAGTTGCCAAAAGTGTTTTTTGGAACTCCAGCTCTTTGGAGACAACAGAAACTTGCTCTCACACTGACTTTTCTTCCGCTTCTGGCCAGATTTGTGCCTTTCCTTCCTCCTCACTCTCATCCACAAGTTGCTTGGTAAGGACTCGCTACTATCTTAGGATGCTCTGAACAAGAGGAGACATACACAAAACTTGTCATTATCTCTTCTACTCTGTTTTAAAAAGGAGCTTGAAGTATACTACATAAATTCTGTGTGCATTTTCTAAAAGCCAGAAGTTACACTTAGATAATTTAATAGGAATAAGACTGTTGTACAAAGTTAGTTCCCAATGTTTAACACCAGCCCCTATGTAAGATCTGAAAAAAACCCAACCTTGATTTTGTAAGGATATTCTTTATCTTTTCTGCTTTACGCTGCCTTGCTGCCAGTTCTTCTGTAGAAAGAGGCTCTTCTGGCTCCAGTTCAACATAGCGTTCTGGAATTGCAACTTTCTCAGGTTTTGACAACTGTGGAAAGATAGCAAGCGTCCAGTTTTTAATAAAGACTTAAAAAAAAATTGAGATAAATTCTCCTCAATGGGAGAGCACAATGAAAAGAATAAAGCATGGGTTTTCACAGTCAACACATGTACCTGATGCTAAACACTCCCTTCTGGATATGAGCTGATGCCCTTTTAACAGTGTCTTTTCCCTCTGATTCATTTTGCTTTAGAAGACAGATCGAACAAACATTAAAGGGGATTACAAAAGAAATCAGAATCAACAGGGAACCCTTCTTCAGCTCAGGCTTAGAGCCCAAAGTAGGACACTGCCTAAAGCTGGTACAGAAGAAAGAAGCAACCACTACAAGACTGCCTGGACAACCTGAGATTTCGATGTCATGATATTTATGTCACGCCAGCGAGGACTCCTACAACTAAAAGGAAATATAAAGTTTTAATCTAGGGTGGCACCTAGTCCACCTTAGTGGTGGACTTGCAGTGTTAGGTTTACAGTTAGTCTCAATGATATTGAAAGTCTTTTCCAAACTAAATGATTCTGTGATTCTGCATAATCTTCTGTAAGCAGCAGAGGGGAAAAAAAAAATAAAGAAAAGAAAAAGAAAGCCAGCAGTTTGTAATCATCTTAGGAAATTCTTGGACTATAAAATCTGAAATCCTGGGTGTTCAAAAGTTGTCTAGGGAAGTGACCTAGAAATACACTAACATTGCGCAATTGTAACAACATGTTGCATATGCATAATTCTGTAGATTGAAAATTTTAATATGATTGCACAAAAGCTAACAAGTTTTTTGTTGAGATCGGTTTCTTTGTGGGAAATTTCTGCTCCTCATTAGAGATCTAAATCACCCAATGAAAATTCAGTTTACAAATGGACTTTGCAAACCAATGCTTAGTATACAGAACTGACTGCTTTTGAAAAGCACAAATAGAGGATGTGTGAATAAATAAAAATAAGTAAAGGGGTTCTATTTTTTCTCCTCCTTTTTGGATTTTTTTTCTAAAACACTTATGAGTTTTCAAAATTCAAAGTTTTAAACAAAAAGAATCCTAAATGTTTCACCACTGAACTTAATCCACACTAATTCAATGGCATACGTAAAGTGGCCTGACCTAACCCCCAGCAATTAGGCTCAGTAATTTGCAGGCAATCATAGGCCCAAAGCATACAATACAGTCATTGGCACGCAAAACCACATTAAAATCACAGCCTCAAATTTTTGTACTTCCTTCTCAGTAAACTCAAGGCCAACGTTTCCTGAAAAATCCTCATTTTCTACTATACTTCCATACCTTCAAATCCAACTCCTCTCTGGAGCTCTGTATCTATATATTTTTTTATTTATTTATATATATCCCTCCATACTGTAACTAATCTAGACCAGCTCATCCTGCCACTTCCACAATAACAAACTCCGTTACCACGTGAACAGCAGATTTATTTGCCTTAGAGACACAACTGAGTGTATTTCCTTAATGAGGTACAGAAGTGCCTGCCAGGTGAAGAGGGGTACATGAAATGGAAAAGGACAACCTGGGTAACCTGAGAAAGAAGCTTTACATTCAGAGCTTCAGACCTGCTTCAGTTACTCTGAAGTAGAAGATAAATGCCTATAAGCAAAAATGTTTCCTATCCTAGGCTGAAGGTGCTAATTTGGAGGTCTGAAGTGATTCACGTAGCCCTGGAGACCTTCTGGAAAAGATTTTCATAGCAGAGTGCAACAAAAGGCAATATAATGAAAGTACTTTTTTCTGTTTCTGAACTTTACAGGAGCATTGCATTTTCTGTAGACAAAGATTATGAATGAATGTACCTTTCAATTAGAGATCAAGAGATAATGGCTCACAGATTCAACCTCTTACAACTATCTGTCTATATAAAATGATACATTGCCAACAGCTTTCAGAAGAGGTGCTTACTAGTCTAATTATCATTAATTTTACCGATTTTCCATCTCTGTGGCATTTTACACAATGCATAGTACCTACTGAAATCTTTCCACTTGCTATATTCTTTCATTTCCACCAGATGGCTCAATCGCATTTCAAACAAATACTTCACTCAGTTACTAGAGCTGAAAAAAGATCTAGTGCCCAGAACACCAATCAAGTCACTTGAAAAGGCGATAGAAAGATGTTTTCTGTTCCGATCAGGATAAAGCTGTGGTCCCTCTTCTCTACGATGTTGTGCCAGTCAAAATGAAGAGTAAGGTAGCTCTGGGGAACTAACTTTTACTTCAGTGCTGTTTCTTATTTCCAAATACTCTTGATGTTGTCTTCTCATCTTTTTTCCCCTATGTATACAACATTGCCTAACTTCATCACTTTTTCCTCTATAAAGCCTGAGATGTACATTTCAAACAGTAGAGCCAACCTTTCAATTTCTTCTCTCCATTAAAACACAATACGAACATGAACCTTACAGAGATTCTAAGTGCCAGACCATAAATTTTCAATACTCAGAAGACTCCTTTTAGTTGAAACTTCTAGCTAACTTTTCAAAGAAAGGATGAGAATTCACTACCTAAAACATAGAAATGTTAATATTTCAAGGCACAGAATAGGAGGCAAAAAAAATTATGAGTGTTACCTCTCTGCTGATATCTAAATCATAGTCTTGAGGCTCCAGGTCTGTCTCTGTCACTGCTACCGGCTGAACTTTCAACCATTCATTTTCATCCTTGTCTTCTCCACGAATTGCCCTCTCAAGTAACTGCAAATCAAATTCTTGCTCTCGTTTCCACTGGTAATAGATACAAAACAATTAACAGCATTCAGCCATACTGCCAAATTCATCGTTTAGCAATGTACATTTCAACTGCTGCAAAGGCTATATTGCTGAAAGAATCCACAGAGCAAACCCCTTAACTGACAAGAAGAAGGAAATGCAACTGCATTTCTTGGAATGTATGGTTGGGAGATTTGATGTCTAGCTGTGCTGCACAGATTTTGGAGCATTGTTTAATGTTACAGGAAACGTTCAGCAGTATTAAATTCTAACAAAGATATTAATCACAATTTCACATATAACATGGAACTAGCTACAGACAAACATCTTTGGAAGCATGGATGTCAATACAAGAGATTCTACGGACTGACACACTAGTCCTAGGCATTCTAACCAGGCAGTGCTGTGTGATTTTGAATCACTACACAGAAAGGGTATTTATATTGCAGGCTGAGAATTGCAACTTGAAAATTTTCCTGTTATCTTTCTAGAATAATACCTAGGAATTAAAGCTGATAATATTTTATATACTAGCACTAACTTGTCTTGAATTAAAAAAATAATAATTTAGTAACTTCTAAGCTCTTCTGACTTTACTAAAAGCAGTATCTAGCTACCTGCAAAGATAAAAATCTTTGACATTCTGTCTTTACAAGGTAAATATGTAGCAATAGCAAATTCAGAACGTATTTAAATTAAGCAGCACGATTTTAGAGTTCCCAAATCATTGCATAGTAGCTCCTTCACAACTACACACAATACAGCTGCACAAAGTCACGCTTAAGAACACTACCGATACTTTTTTGTGCAAAAAATTAAGTTCAGTTGCAGCCTCATTCCATCCAGCAGATCTCAGCAACTTTACCATACAGAGTTGAAACACAGTATTAAAAGCAGCAGGAAAGAGAAGGGACAAAAAGAACAACAACAAAGTCTCCTAAGGCATTTCAGGGTATCAGTAGGAGAACGTGCCATTCTGTCTCTCTCAAAAATATCTCTAGTATTTCTGTTACAAATCTTTGGCTTGTTTTGGTTGAAGTCTGAGCTCCATATGAAGTCCTTAGACTACATTATGCTACTTGCATTAATAAATCTAACTGAAACCTATTCATGCACAAGCTCTCAATATTCACTCAGAAGATATGTATCTTCCATGTATATCAAAAAAGTTAAATAGCTAAAAGGGAATTATATCTCAAAAATTAAGATGTTTCCTTACAGAATCCAAAAGAGAAAAAAAAAAAAGTTTTCTCCAAACTCATTCTTCTACTCATATTCGAACCAGGCCTGATTGACATAGTATATTTTAAATACACAGTATCATTTTCAAGTTATTATATAGGTAAGAAAAACATCAAACCATTATTACGAATCAGTACTTTTATTGGCTTTGATGTTGCGACTTTTACATTAAAAAGGCATTGTATATAACAAATGAATTCATGTACTGTGATCAATACTTAAAATGTCATACTACACTGGAGAGTTGACCCATTAAAAATTAGATTTACACATACAAGGTATGTTTAAAGCAAATGTTACATACTAAGCAGCACTTCAATTACACATTTAACTGTTCACCGTTTTGGCTGCTAAATAATTGTAATGCTGTAAATAATTGTGCTATCAAACATGCTTTTTGCATATCAAAGCCCTATAGGTACAAGAGATGACTTCTACAAAACATTGCTAGGGCTGAAAGATTCTATTTTAATTCTTTACAGCAAGAAAAAGACCAAGATGGCATCCAAATTTATAGATAAAGCATTTGCCACAAACGTTAATAAGGAGTGTTACGAAAATGTTTAAATTCGACTTGTGTATGTTATGAGAGTCAGGAAACAAGAAGCTCAGATTTAGTTCTTCTAATTAAAATATGAAATTAACAGTGATACTATACTTCTACAGTTCCCAAATATTATGCACTATCTTTAATAAATTCATGATTGCAAAATAGAAGACAAAAACAGATGAATGTCTCCAAGTAGTGCACTCGTATTTACTGGGAAAGTAAATACAAATAACTTGCTGTAAATTAGTGCTACTGAACAGTGGGAATGAAAGGCTGAATATTATAGGGGTTTTTTTAATGCTAGCAATTGACACACATGTACTAAATGCAATTAAGCCTGGTAAAAATTGAGTAGTCCAGTTAGAAGTTTTAAAATAACTACAAAATTCGGCAAATTAAAAACAAGCAAACAAAAAAAGAGGCATTAGGTATGATGAGTGACAAATCTAAAAAGCGAGAGATCTTGTGCAATGAATTAGGTAAAACAAGGTGATCATTCTAAAGCTCTAGTGGACCAAATAAAAAATAAAAGACCACAGCATAAGTGCAATTACAGTACAATCTTGGTTTAGCACCAAGTGAGCGACTCAGTAACTTCACCAATTAGAATTGCTTCGGTTAGTATCCAAAATGTATCATTACAAACTTATTGTCTGTACAGCATTTAATCTCAGAATGCAACAAAAATCCTTTTCTTCAGCAGCTTAAACTTGAGCCTTATTAGAATATTCTACATTTTGAGCTTTAAAGAAGAATTTGTATCAATTAAAACACATTAGCTCTTACATAAATTTCTCATCAGCAGGATTAGATTTTAAAACTGATTATCCATTTATCATTTCTAAAAAAACCCAAACACCGCCTTGGTCTGATATTACCATGACTATCTTGCAGCCTAATCTATGAATTTAAAAAAAAAATACCCATGGTAAATAAGAACATTCTAAAAGGCCCATTCCATTATGAAGCAGTTTTAAAACTGTACAAGCTTCTTACACTTTCTAAATACAATTCTAATCAAAAACAATCTTGTCTGAAGTCACTCCAATATACTCACATCTCCACTCAGCACACCAGCCTCTGACCAACTTACCTGCTGAACCTGCTACATTCTATATACCGTAACTACTAGTAAAAAAAAGATCATCTGTTACTCACACTCTCTGAACTCATTTTATACTGTATAATATTAATTTAATTAGACTAGAAGCTTCACACACACTCAAGTGAAAGTGCTTGCTAGGGGAAAAAAAAAATATCCAAAGATTTTTTTTTAGTTTAGTCCTTTTAAGGCATATCTAACATACTGAGCCTATGTCGGCAGAAATGGGCCTGATGAAAGACCGAGATGAAACAGACTGCCTTTCTCCTTGGCTAAGAGTTCTCTTGCGTTCACGAACTAATGCCTTCTGATGTCGCTTCATTCTTTCTAGTTGTTCCTCTGCACTCATCCTGCCTCTTTGGTGGTCTCCAGAGTATAAACGTTCCAAGGCACTCTTTGGTCTCTCCTGTAAAAGTCACAAGGCACACAAAACACATGTTGTAATTAATACTTTATAAGTAGTATACAAAAAATTAACTCTTTCTCCTATCTTATTACTAAATTAACATTATTTTGTTCTACTATGTTTTGCATTATTTTGCATATTTCAAATCTGTATTTTCTATCAGTACTGATTTTTAGTTCTAAACCTTGTTTTATAAATCTCTTTCAAATGCAGTAAGCTGCCTGATTCATTTAAGAAAGTGAAAAATTGGAGATTATTAGATCAGAGGTGCTGGGTCCTCTCCTGTACTACTACAATCCCACCTCCTGCTATGCAAAATATATTCCGGGCTTAACTATTTTGAATGGTTCAGACATTTGCTTTCAGATGTTCATTCGAAACTTACCTTGGACCTATCCCTTCGAAGTGTTGCATATGTTGAAATGGTAGATGATTGGTGCAATCTGGAAGTTGATCCAGATAAACCTTCATAAGGAAAAGAGAATGCTTTAAAACCAAATGACAGACAAAATGAAGACAAGCGTTAGATATTTTTTATATTATCATGCTTTTTCTATGATATTCTGGCTACTATTTTAGCTCACGTTTCATATTTTGTGGTTCAGAAGATCATGAGAGGCAAGAAATTTCATTTCAGCCAAAAGTATTGCATTTGAAGTCACTATTAATCAAAATACAAACAGATGTACAATAACTTACAAGCTTATATTACATGAGGTATGGGTTGAAGTCAGCTGTACAACAGTAGATAAGCTGTACAAATCTATGAAGAAAATCAAACCTTAACATTCCCAGTTAGAAAGGAAAGAAAAAAAAACCAAAAAAAAGAATGACGAAGAAATTAATTGCTCTTCCCAAAATACCTTCTCTACCCTCATTTGTGAAAAAGGATTGTAGCACAGTGGGGATGGATTGTCAAGTCACATGTAGAGTCTGGGGACATTATATTCTTATTCTTTATTGCTTTCATTTCAATGGCAATATAAGTGTTTAAAAAATACTTGAGTTTGTAAAAGATCACACAAAAATTACACAGAAAAATAATTTGGAATATAGGAGACATTCTAACAGCTAATTCCATGTTTTTCTATGCCTTTTTTTTAAGCATTATATACTAAGTTGCTTTGCAAAAGGCTGGTTGTCTGTAACAGCAACATTAAAATGCACAAAATTTCTAGACTTTCACAGCATTGTATAGTTAATCTAAAAATCATGATCTGACGATAAAGACCATATCCAAAAAAATCCTAGAAGAGAAAAGCTCCTATACAGACAGTACTGTTAAAAATCAATGACACAAATTCCTGGCTTACCACGGGTAGGTAATGTCTGGTATCCACTGTCAGAGCTTATTAAACCACTGGAAGGTTGGCTGAGGTCCCCACCTATCATTGCTAGTTCTGGTTCACTCATGTATGAACGCAGTTCCACCTATATGGAAAAATACTCATCAGCTCAAATGAAGTCACAGATAGCAAGTCTTAATGATCTTAAAACAAGTCCTAAAGCTTTGTTTCTGGATTATGAAATCTCTCTCTGCCATTATTATATGGCATAGATCTCTCCCTGCCATTACTATCTCTCTGCCATTAGCTTGCTCTCCTTATTACAAGACCTAGAGGTCCATGTGTTTTACAGGCAGTATCTTTTATTACAGACTCACATATCTTTAAAGTGCAGGTGTATAGGTGTATGAATGCTCACCCTGTAATCTCCATTTACACATTGTCCGAGTTCTCTGTCCCTCTTTCTTTCATCTGACTGACGTTTCAGGCCACGCACTGATGTGTGTCTGATGACAGTGGCTTCTCTCGGGAGAGGTGGAACAGCTGGTGGCTGATCATCAGGACTGTACAACTGAGGGAGAGGAGGTCTGGGCGGTGCTTCATCTTCCTGGTAACAGGAAAGTACAGGTATTTGGCAAACAGTCTGAAAACAGTCTGGCATAAACTGTCTGAAAGCTCATTACATTATATGAGGTATTTGTGACTTCTTTAGCATGCTCTCCTCTGTCCATATCAGGAGCTTGAGGCTTTAAAAATCAAACAAGACTCAAGAGAACAACTAATCAACCACAAAGCATTACCAAGGAAGGCTTTGCATCAGTATGTTCTAAACCAGTATATGGCTACTGTATATAGAGCTCCGGGTTACACACATATATTCTCCTGTAAGTGCTATTGCTCAGCTTCCATACGACCACCTGAAGTGTCTCCCTGTTGTGCCTCCACACTGCGTGCGCTTTGTAACCATGAAGCTTTCACTGTTTCTGCCAGAAGTACATGGAAACATTGGTGGATGAATCTCACAAGAGCACTACTTACAACCTTTGGCTTTAGCTTAATTGGTGACTGAAGAGGCGGCTCGATTTTTTTCAGCTGCTGTGCTTGGGGCTGCATCCTGGCCTGGAAATAAGGCTGTGGATACAGCCTAACCTCCAGAGAGGATTTAACCGGACTGGGTGGAGGGCTTTGTGGGACTGAAAGTTTGCTCTCCGCAGTTGCGAGGGAAGCTGGTAAGGAAGGCACTGAAGACTGAGAAAATGAAGGCACTATTTTTCTCTCTAGGGGAGAAATATACAAATGCGTTAGGTGGTGTTTCTTATCAATAATGTTCATAAGAATAGCAATTAGCATCCTTAGACTTCATAAAACAGCCCTAATACTCTGCATGTTGCTTTGAACACAAATGGGGTTTTTTTGGACATAAGAACGTTTGACTGTTACAGTGGGTGGAAAACATTTTCTTGATGAGGTTCAAGCAAGCCTTTCAGGCCAAAAATAAAAAACCACACACTTTAATATCATCCAGTAAAATTCCTTGGAGGTGGCAGTGGGAGGGAAGGAAGGAAAAGCCGTAGCTGTACAAAATCAGTTCATAGGCTGTATCTGGCCCCATGCCACAGATTCCTTAAGATGCCTATAGATCTAGATAAGGCTAAGCACTCATAGACATACCTTAAATAAAATAAGATCTCACCACTTCAGAACTACTTTATCTCTGTATGTAAAAGGTAAGAAAGATACTTAACATAAAGTGAAATTACAGGAGGCATTAAGAGTCTCTTGCTATCCCAATGCCTTAGGTCTTTTCTTTGAAACATAATGAAGCAATTGAAATGCAGACCACACACACTTTCCCTTCCCCTCTTCCATAGCTGATGATGTTGCTCTGCACCCCAAACACCTGCCTGAGAGAGAGGGGAAGGCAACTGCAGCAAGGGCAGCTGGGCAGCATCCATGGGGGGAAAAAACCAAACCAAAACAAAAAAGTAGAGAAGAACACAGAGAGGAGTTCCTGGACAGAATGTAGAATAGATACTATGCTGGTATAAGCCTGGCATGTGACAGAAACTCTATCTGCAACTTGCAGAATTTACATCATCATCATTATTATTGTTGCCTTTATTATGGCTTGTTACATTTTAGTGCCATCAGTATGTGAAAACAAACAACAAAATACCTTTCTGCCACCTCAACCAAAGAAATGCCAAGGTGATGTGCTTGATCAACAGAGATTTCTGATGCAACCAATAGCTGAATTAACTAGATTTCCTGCAGTAGAACAAACTTCTAGACTATTTGCACAAACCCAAAGATTCAGCTGCATTTGTATATTTTTTAATGTTTTAATTATGTTCTCCTTACCTGGATTCTTTATAGAGTCTACTATGGTTTTGTAGTTTGTTTTATTCGCACTCAAGCCAGCTATAACATCTTCAATTCTCCACAAGTCTTTTTGTATTTGTGTTTTCTCCTGATGTTTGTAGCAGAAGAAAAAGAGAAAAAAATTATATCTTTTTTAATTTATTATGGGCTTATCCTTCTTTTGATACCAAAACCAAACTAATGTTTCAGAACTTACATGAAACCTTAGGAGTCTAGAAATGAGTTAAATAATTATTTTAAAATTTTAAAAAACCCCTACCAACACAAACCAACATATCTTGTCCATTAAATTTATTAGAGTGTTTCCTGAGTCTTGGAAGACTTCCTATAGAAGACTGGGGGAAAGAGACGCATCTACATTTTTCTCTACAATATTATTCAGGCTACATAAACCTAGTTTAATGTTCTACATAAAATGAGCTTACAGAACCTTTTAATTTAAACTTTGTTCTTAAATCCTATACTAACACACTTAAGACTGCTAAGGCAGCCTTAAGAAATTCATCTTGTATATTTAGGGGAGATGTCCAATATTAAAAAAGTAAAAAATTAGTGTAGTCTCCCTGAATACTGCTGTAAACTTCCTCATGGCTTTTAATGGATGAAATATAAAACCAAAACTAACTCAGAAGGGCTGACAAACTTAATTTCTGCTTATATTTGGGTTGTTAGGCCTAATGGACATGATGTGTTATAGCCTGAAACAATATATTGCTGCTGTTCAGGATTTGGTCTCATCTTGCATCCTATTTGCTTTACCGAGTCTTTCCAGGAAGAAAGGGAAGCTTTGTCTACAGTCTGGTCTCTGCCTTTGAATGCATCCTGCAGCTAGAGGCCTTGGCTGCTGAAGCCACCACTTCAATCAGATGTTCACTGCAATCATCATAAATAGCTATTCTCATCTACTTAATCAAAACCTGGTAATTCTGCCTTGAAAAATTTGCATTAAGAATAAACTTAGTAAAACCAAGAAAAAAACAGTATTATTAAAGAAAGCAGAAGGCAGTGAAACACTTTAGTTAAGAATCGCTTATGAACTGTTCAAGAACTCTAGAAATTCATCACTTGCCATGAGCTACAAAATAACCACTAATTAATCCTATAAACCTGAAAGAGAAAAACTTTAGTAAAAGCTCTTACACTTCATAGAGCTAAGGCAGGCATATAAATTGCTTACCACTTTCTGTCTTAGATCAGAAAATATGTTCAGTCAGGTTATAGATCAGCAAACAGGGTGCCAAGAACACAAACATTTAAATGATGGAGAATGTTATTTGCCTGTAGTAAACTCACTCGATTGATGGGACATATCTTGAAAGATTGTCAGGATATAAACTATAAATTTGCATGTTTCATTTCATTTTCCTAAGATTAATCATACCACAAGGAACCAAATGATGGATTTACAATAATCAAGCCTCAGAACTGGTTAAAAACCCCTCACATGTAAAAAAATCCTGCTTCTGAAACCACTCAGAAAATGTTCTATCAGTAATGTACAAAACCCAGAAGATCTTTTAATATTATTTCTTCCCATTACTTAAATATTGATGTGAAGAGAGTATTTTAGATCAAAAATGGACTAGATCTAAAAGATAAACAGATGAATTTATTTTTAAATTATGAAAGCCAAGATTGCTGTTCACAAAAGGGCATAAATATGCTTTATGAGCAAGCATGAAAAGGTAACTTGGAGAGATAAATCAATTTCTCTAACTTCCTTTGCACAGAAACATCATTTAGAATGATTTATAAAACCAGAGGAGAAACGTTTACCAACTAAAAAGTTATCACCGACAAAATACCACATCTCAGTTAATTTCAGCATGCCCAGATCTCCCCAAACCTTAAGCAAAAGGCAATGAACCTACACTCTTAAAAGCAAGATTTACTCTGACCGAGTTGCTTGAACCATTTAGGTTTTTTAGCCTCTTAATTAATGCTATATAGAAACATCATTAGCTGTTTCCTACAGCAACTTGAGCCTGCAAATTTATTGAATTTTTAATAATATTCCATGAAGACTGAATTTTTTTTAAATACAGTGTGTATTAATTTAGTACTATTGGAAAATACTGGATAAACAACCTTGAATGTTCATACCCTTGGCAGAGATCAAAACCTCTCTATTATGGGTACTTCAAGTGAGACTTCTTTGAAGGAATACAGTTTTAAGAACATTCAGTACTTTCTGAAAAAAATCAGCTCCCCTTAGTATCTCCAAAATAGGTATACAGAAACATTTTTAAAAATCTTAGTCAAAGACAAACCTATCTATGCATACATATGTAAGTATACATACACAAAACATAACATGCATATGTTTGTGTGTGCGCATGTGTATTTTCTTATAATTATGCACGTATGTGATATAAAATGATAATAAAACTGAATTAACATTTTGTCTATGCAAACCACATTGCCTTCTATATGTTTTGCTAAATCACATGTCACACATCCAGTATTTTAAGCATGCTCAATGCACAACTGGATTTTTTTTGTTGAAGTATTTTAACAAAGTATATTTTGTTTAAACCTGTAATTAACCTTTGTTAAAAAAATAATTTCATACAGGGACTATTTTATTCTAAAATCCCCCCTGGGATTTTTTGGAGGGATGTATCCTACAGCTGAGAAATTGAATCACTCCCCCAGCCCTCAAAACTAAAAGTAAATGAAAATTAACTTTGAAGATTGATGCAATCTAAAAAAGTTTTACAACTCTAGTGAAAATAAAGAGACTTCAATTAATATCTGATCAGATATTTGTTGCAAATAAATACATTTAAAAATTTAACTAGTGAGCTCTTTTGGTCCAGGATATTTGAACAAGTAGGCTAAGATTTACGCAAAATGTATACATTAGCTTTGTTCCTTGTATTTTCTCTTTTAAATAAAACTGTTCTGCTTAAACACAGGAAAAATAATCCGGACTGTATTCCTTGCTCTAAGGAAAAAATCACCAGTTGTAAGGAGGTATGTAGAAATAATCTGGTATGCCACATCCAGTTCAGCAAACAGAATAACTTAGCTTCAAACAAAGCTTTCAAAACTGAATAACTGATTTAAAAATCAAGATGTCTTTCAATTACCGATGGCTGTTAAACACTTATTCCACTTCGCAAAACAATCTTCCATAAATAGAAGAATATGATAAAGAACAAGTAATGACAATAACAAGCTATTGACTGATGTTCTTAAAAATGGATAAAGAAGCCAACAATGTCAGATCAAATAAATGGAAGACTAAGAAGTCCTGCATAGTCTTATAAATTAAATGCGTTATCAGTGTCACGATGTCAGCGTGTAATAAAAACATAGTAGAATAATGACAAATTTGCATAGAAAACTTAGGAGAAACTACTACGCATGCTGCAAGATAGCTAGTTACTGCACAGCTATGCTGTTACAATGTCTGAACTTTGCAAACTAAGCTGCGTGACAGCTGAATGCAGTGCAAAAATTGTGGAGAATTTCTCTTAGGAGATGATAGCTTTCAAGTTCAGACAAAATCATCTCATAAGTAAACGAGCATCTGGAAATGGACTCACCTGAGATACCAATGAACTATTCATCTGTTCCTGTAAGGCTTTTTTCAGCTGGCTCACATCCTTTTCTAATTTCAGATATTCATTCCAAGCATTTTCCATTTCCTATTAACAGAAGGAATACTCTAATAAAATGTTACAATAAACTTTGAAACCACTCTATCCATTCCCTAATTGAGGGCCAAAGTGTTTTTAAGATGGTGGTGTTCTATTACAAAAAGAAGCAAAAAATCCATTTTAGTGTCTATATTTTTGCTTAGAGTTGATGATAAACTTCAAAATGCTTTTGCTTGCAAGATCAAATCAAGAATCCCTAGTTAAAAAATTCTGGCCAGCTTCCTCACCCAAAATGATTTCTTAAGCATAAAACTGGCATTTAATAGAACCTGAACTATGAGTAATACGCTATGAAGGAATCAAGTCTATTCCAGTTCTATTTCCTTTTACTTTACTCCACTATTTAAAACAAGTTTGCAACTAAAATCCAAATAGTTACCTAAACCAGAACTCATGTTTTGAAACACGAAGCAGATTATTCTTTAAAAGTTCTACAAACTGTGCTGTAATGACATTAGAAGTGAATAAAGCAGACACCTGAAAAATAAGGCTATCCAATCACCCTTACTTTACTTAGATTATTTCCAGCATCCATGTAGCCTGCCTTGTGACCCAGAAAAATCAAGTGTCTGGAGCAATTTTTACGTAAGGAATGATGATGTAGGCTTTTTCTCTGAAGTCTGGAAAAGAGATCACTTGGGAGTTGAGGGAAAGAAATCGTGGAGGTCTATGAAACCATGAGTGGCATGGAGAGAGTGGATAGTGACTGACCATTCCCCATCCTTTGTCATACAAGAACAAGGATCTATCACATGAAACATGTACAAGTCAGGCTCAAAACAAATAAAAAAGAGTGGCTGTCCACGCAGTGGGGAAAAGATCTGTGCAATACCTTGCCAAATGATGTTTTGGATGCAAAAGGCTGACAGAATTTAATGGGTGACTGTACAGATTCTTGGAAATGAGATCTACTGAGGATTACTAAACAGACAAAAAAAAGCACCAGCCTCAGGAATTCTCTGAGCAGAAAATAGTTAGAAGCTGGATTGGTTATGACAGGAAATACTACCCACCTCTCCTATCCTTACTCTTCCCTAAGCATCTGCTTATGCCCACTGCTGAAGCCAGAACCCTGGTCTAGGAGCCTTGGACTAGACCAGTACAGCCATTCTTACAATTACTTGCTATTTATGCCCCCAATTAAATTTTAAATGCTGTCTGTGAAAGTTATACATTTTCTACAGGCACAAACCACTGCATATACACATTTAAACAATACCAGCATTTTAATGATCAGATCTTAATACAGGAAAGGTGTTCATGCAATTCTAGAAACAATCCTATGAAGAGCTGGTTCCATATTCATTAAGAGGTAGCACTAATACAGTGAATACGTAACACCCAGGTTTAATATACTCTCTTTCATGGTCAATCCTTAGAAATACTTTTATTAAAAATGCAACATTAAATTGCATTTGAATTTCATTAAATCATAATATGAACAGTAAATTTTGACCAAAATATCAAACTTCCCCAATTCCTTTTCCCCTGGAAAAATATCATGAAATCACATTTGTATTTTCAAAGGACTAGCTGAAATATTTGCAATTTAAGCCCCATACATGAATGAAAAAGGTATAAAAAATTATTTTATTTTTTTTTAGCTTTGGGGGGAGGTGGGGGGTGGATAGAAAGAAGGCATTGAAAAGGAAAACTAGAGAGATTGTTTAAATTTTTTTGTTCTGGTTTAGTATCCTGTACCTTAACCACATCAGTTCAGAACAGGACTTAACTCCCCTATCCAATGAACAATACAGTTTTACTTTAACTAGTATTCTAACTATAATTTTCCTGAAACAACCAAAACCACATACCGTTGAAACTTTGGATATTTCAGCCCGAATATGTATAAGATCCTCTTGCAAAAGTCTCTGCTGGTAAGAAATTTTTTCTACGTGTTGTGGTTGGTCTTTGTACTGTTCCATCTGCCTGTGTAAAACCTCCAAAACAGACTCCAGCTGATCCTAACAAGGAAGATGATGGCAGTAAGCTTACAACATTTACACGGAATTTTATGGATCTACCTGCAGGAAAATAAAAGTTGTTTTCCAGAGTCTCAGTCTTTCCTATAAGCCACTGGAGGATAGGATTGGCATCCTGGTGACGAGACTAAGATGTAAACAAAAAAGTGCAAGAGCCTTAATTAAAACTATTATAACCAACATTATTTGACACTTGCCATTAAATCTTTCCATTAAGTAGCCAAAACTGTGGAAAACACAAAGCAGTGAGGTGAATTTTTCTTTTTGCAGTCTGTACAAACCCATAATTTACAGTTTCAGAAAAATTCCTTTAAGCGCTATAGAATCATGACAGCCCTACCGCAGCACAGCATTAGCTATTTATTTAAGAATAGGTTCTCATTTGCTGCTGCAGTTAAATTAGCCACGTGTGGGATTAAAATATTGTAAATCACTAAGTAGGTCCGATTCATTCCATCAGGACTAAATAACACAATCATTTTTGCACAGTAGCTCTTCTGAAGGATCCATCTGGACAGTACTTTCATAGATTTTTTTTTTTTTTTTTCTGAACCACTTCAATTTATTGACAGCTATAGCTCATAGGCAGTGGAGCAGATAAAGATACACAGAGGCAAGGAAAGACAAGGAAAGGCAAACCATTTTGGTTTTGTTTACTATTTGAACTCTGACTTGAATATGCATGGAAGAAAGGAGGTGGGTTCCAACTACGAACTTGTCACAGAAGATATTCCAGCATTTCAGTCATAACCCTCAGAACTAAATCCACAGTACTATATATAAACTCGCATAGGTTTCTGAAATGACTACAAATGTGAATCTCTCTCCCTTCTGCCACCCCTCTTTTTTAAAAAAAAAAGAAAAGAAAACAATCAACCCCCCCAAAAAAACCTAACACAAAATCAACAACCCACAACACAAGTTAAAGTGAGAGCTCAATATGGTAGCACTCTGCTATTTATGCAAACAATGATTGTGCAGGTGAGAACTGCAAATGAAATGTGACTCTGCCTCACACCATATACATATAAAGACATAAAGCAAAACTACACAGAAAAGTGTACGTACCCAAATTTGTAATAAATGCCAGAAAATTAAATGTATGTGGTTTTAAAACATTCATTTTCAAAAACATACTTTCTAAAAGTGGGTACTCAATCCTAAAATAAAAAACAATTCTTATTTCTTAAGTTTATATGCATGTCCAAAGAGAACTACTGCAATGCAAACAGCATCCAGTAATGTGATTTTTTTGTTTGGAATTTTCTATTTTAAGATTAAGGAAAATTGTTATTTTATTTTATAAAAAACTTTACAATCTACTTACTTTGTTTTCTTTAAGGGCTCTTATTTTGTCCTCCAAGTCCTGCAGAATTCTGTCCTGCTCACAGAAAACGCTTAGCTTGACCTGAAAATGAAATCATGTATGATGTTAGATTTTAAAAACCAAGCAGAAAAATCTCCACGAGCAGTATTTTACCCCAAAGAGCACAATAAAGTGAACACAAAACAGGACAAGATAAATAGCCAAAACAATGGAAGAGGTTCTGAAGTGGTGTTTGATACTTACATCAATATCACTTTCTGCAATCTTGACAGGTTTTGTACTTCGTTCTTTTAACGTGTCACGCCCTGTCACCTAAGAGGAATAGGTTTTAAAGATCTGAGAAATTTGTTGCAAACCAAAACCTAATTATGCTTCAACAATGAAAAGCTAAATTTTGTTAAAAATTCTCAGTTATTAACAAAGATGAATAAAATTTTGGATACAAGTTTCTTCAAATATGGCTTTAGTTTTTAAAAAACGTTATCAGAAAGGATTACTAGTTATATTAGGCTATTTAATAACTCTTACAGTAGCTTAAGATTCTGTACAAAAAAGCATAATCCCACTTGTCTATGGTTACAAAGGTCCTGTTCCTGCAAAACCTAGTCTTAACAGTTGGCCTTTAATAGCTTTCTTGAAGCCAAAGGATTTGAATAATTCCTTTATATGCACAGTTGCAAGAACAGCAGCATTAATTAATGCCTAAAAATACAACTTTTTGGCAACTATTTAATTCTACAAAGGATAGTCTCTTCCACAGTACAGAGTGAATTTCATAGTACAGAGTGAATTTTATTAAAAACAGACCGCTATAAAACTGCTATAGTGGAATTAAATGTAATTAATCTACTTTGACATATTTGTAATATTACAAATCTCTCATTGCATAAATCACTTGTTTCATATCCAATTTCTGGTGAGAAGATTATCTTCTCACATAACTCAGTTTTTAAATCAGTACAGAAACTATATTGTACATCCTTCATGGGAACCTTAAAACAAAGGCATGTCTATCTCTAGGAAAGTTTATTATTTCCACTGTCTATATGGGACCCTTTTTGTGAATAAATGAAGTTAAGAGCATAGCAATATAATACAGCTCATTAATCATACAGGTTTTAAAAGCCTTAAAATCTAATTACTTAATATTACTAGATTAGAACATTTTAAAAGATTCATTAAAGCAAATACTATCTTACCAAAGAAACACCTAATGTTTAGAATTACAGTACTCATATATAGTATATTTCTATTCAAATACAGGCAAGAGTTTATGAAGAAAAATTAACCTAAATATTGTCTTTAATAATATAAGAGCAGAAGTTGTTAGTTTTTTTGGCTGAGTAGAAACGGTAGTTTGCTTTTTTATTGACTCCGGCAATCTCCAGACTTGAAGCTACATAGTTTACTTATTAACCTAACAGCACCTACAGGATCATGCTAGCTTTCTTAAAGTCATTAAATTTTACTGTAAGTGTAGATAAATCCTGTATACAACCTCAGTTTCTCATTTAACACGTTATATGAAGTTAGTCATCTACACATAGTATTTTCAAATAACAAAAGTAGGTTTAAGACAGATGAGCATGGTCATCACTTATGTTTACTGTCTTCTCTCCTCCAAGGGCAAACTCCATTCAAAGACTTACCATGTGTTTTCATGCAGTGAAATGTTACTTCCCTACCACCAAAATCAAAAGCATTTACTGCCTCTTAAAACTTCCAGTTTTCAGATATGTTCATTTTCAACAATGATGTGTTTTGTAGAAGAAAAATTCTTTATTTCAAAAGTATTAATGGAATTATTTAAATGTTAAATCCTATGTATGGTAGTAATGAATAATTAAGTATAGGCATAAATACTAGCATGTCAAAGTAATTCTTTTGCATATTTAATTACCTGCAAGCTAAGAGAATACAAAAGCCTTTTACAAAGCAATGGAATGAACATAAAACCCAGAGTTTTGGGGGTGTTTTAAGTTACATACTCAGAACTGTAAATAATTTGTTATCAAGCAGTGAACATGAGAACATAATGACGATTTAGCATGCTTTCACATTTTCAAAATTATACATAGGAGTCACTACTTGCCACAATCATTTTCAAAACATGATAAAATGAAACCAAACACTGAGGTCAGCCATAATTTTGCATACAGACTCCAAAAGGGGAAAAAAAAAAAAGGGGGGAAAAAAAAAACTTACAGAGAGCTTTACTGTTTACTATAAGACACCTGTAAAAGCCAGAATACGTAAACATTGACTGCTATTTTAAAAAAGCAATGGGATGAGCACATTTCAGATGCAAGCAGTCTTACATGTATACTGGATAGTAACCCTTGTGCTGAGTTCTTTAGCACTTTGTATATCATGTTGATCAGAGGTCCATTATTTTCTATCTGTTTCAAACAAAAGTTTAGTAATAGCTTGTTATAGATGTAAAAATTAAAACCCCCAAACATTACAACTCAAAACTCCATGAGCAGCAGTTATCACAGGCTCTTATGTCACACCGATCCTTGAGGTTTATAGTCTATATAATTCGTCATTACAGAAGCTACAGCTGGATATCTACCTATCTTTTTATTTTGTGGGTCGATTGTTCATCCAACCATAAGACTTTTTTACCTTTGCAAAACACACATACAAACACACAATACAAAACAGGATTTGCTCAGACTTGCCCAACTGCAGTTTCAAAAGCATTGGGAATTACAGCAAGATATTTTCTGTCACGTAATACATAGTAACACTTGCACCAAGAGTTCTATATTGATAATTTGAGCAACTTAGTTAAAACCTCAGTGAAAAAAGTTATGTTGATCACACTTACCCTTCCTCCCATAACAAATACCTGCCATGCCCTATTTCCTTCATTATCTATGT